>NC_039363.1:28012162-28286458 GCF_003573695.1 Papaver somniferum | reverse complement strand
GCTGGCATGGCATGCCATTGGCACGGAGATATGGATGGCATGGCATGCCATTGGCACGGAGATATGGCTGGCATGGCATGCCATTGGCACGTTGGTGCGGCTGGCATGGTCGGCATGCCTTTTGCGCGGAGATGTGGATGGCATGGCATGCCATTGGCACGGTGATGCGGCTGGCAAGGTTGGCATGCCTTTGGCACGGAGATGTGGCTGGCACGGCATGCCATTGGCACGTTGGTGCGGATGGCATGGTCGGCATGCCTTTGGCATGGAGATGTGGCTGGAACGTCATGACATTGGCATGGTGGTGTGGACGGCATGGTTGGCATGCCTTTGGTGTGGAGATGTGGATGGCATGGCATGCCATTGGCACGGTGGTGCGGCTGGCATGGTTGGCATGCCTTTGGCGCGGAGATGTGGCTGACACGGCATGCCATTGGCACGTTGGTGCGACTGGCATGGTTGGCATGCCTTTGGCGCGGAGATGTGGTTGGCATGGCATGCCATCGGCATGGTGGTGCGGCTGGCATGGTTGGCATGCCTTTGGCGCGGAGATGTGGCTGGCATGGCATGCCATTGGCACGTTTGGCTAGCATGCGCGGCTGGCACGTGTAGAGATGACGCCAATCAGTACCGAGGGCTTTGTCGTGGAGCATGGCATAAAAAAAAGGTACCCCGGTAATTTTACCCCGACATGTTAAATGGTTCAATAAATGTGATAGTGGCGACATTATTACTCACGTGTGACGTCACTGCTTGACTAAGGTTTTACGATTTAACCCTAAGCTAAAAATCACCATCAACACTAAGTCCCCTGCTTAGCTCGGAACAGGGGCTGTGTTGCGAGGTAAGCATAAGATGGTGACAGACAAGGAAAAAATCGAAACGGCAAGTCATGAAGAGTTGGTCAGGAAGATTCTTCTAACCTTTTTAGGGAGATAAGGAGAATTCGTGATTCTTGTGTTGGTGGTTTTGCGTAGATTTTGCTCGTGGTGCTGCTAGCTAGGCCGCCGAGTGGTTGTTGTTGATGGATTAGCTTGGCAAGCCATTGGCATGGTGTGGCTTAAAAACGGAGCCGCTGGCGTTGGTCGGCTTCGAATGGGAGCCGCATGTATTGTGCGGTTTGGAATGGAGACACAGGCATTGTATTGGCTCGGAATGGAGCCGTCAGCGTAGTATTGGCTTGGAACAGGGCCATTAGCGTAAACTCGGCGTGGGCGCTGGCTTGGGCTTGGCATGGCGTGAGCGTTGGCATAAGCTTGGCATAGCGTGAGTGTTGGCGTGGACTTGGCATGGCGTGAGAGTTGGCATGAGCTTGGCATGGTGTGAGCGTTGGCGTGGGCTTGGCATGGCGTGAGCGTTGGCTTGGCATGGCGCTGTCTTGGCGTGGCGCGGATTGTTGGCACCGTGGAGCTTGTTCTTGCGGTCCCAATTGCCTTTTTACATACATAGCTCAAATAGGAAATCCTTTCCTTATTCAAATTCCAAAAGTGTCACGCCTATAAAAGGGGTTTGCTCTTCTCTTATCTTGTATCTTTGTTCTCACGTCCTTGTGCTAGCTGTAGAGTGGTAGCAATAAAGCGGGCAAACATATTCCAGGTATATATTCCAGCGTTTCTCTTTCAATCTTTTTTTTGTACTGGTGTAAACCCTAGCCATAGGTGTATCCTCCATGAACTTGTAGAAATATTTCAAGTGTGATCACCGCAGTAATGTTAGACACCTCAATTATTATGCAAAATAGGCACGCACGGGCAGGTGACTGCCACCAATTCCTTTCCCACGAAAACCAAGTTTTTAGGGTTTCCTCCTTTTCCTTGGGGTGACCGAGTGCATAGTTTCTGCGGTGGGGGCGTGCTTTCTGTGGCAACGTAGGGTTTGCCAGTCCCCCATTTCTTCGGTTATGAGCGTTATGATTTGCAATTTAAAATATATTGGTTCGCGTCCAAAATGGATTCTTCGTTGTTGATAAAGTAGTTTTCATGCACTTTGTAGTAACTTCTCTTCGTACCCCTTTATTTGTTGTAGTTGGAAACATAAGTAGCTCAAGAAGTTTCGTTAGGATGTCGCCTGATAAAATCTCTGCCGCGGCTTTGAAAAATATTGGCAGCTCTATGCCAAACATGGATGATGAATTTTTCACAACGTCCGCCACAGCTAGGAGAAATCATCCTAAGTTTGTGCTTGTCCTTCTGACCGGTTCAGAGGGTGAAGGAGACACCCAGTCGGTTCGACCAGGTTGTGTAATACGATTTTGCCTTCAGAGGAAAGAGTATCGTGCTTCTTCCATTGACTTCAGAATCTGTCAGAGTCTGTTGCGTTCTTTCGAAAAGTGGATGCAATTCATGATAAGTCAGGACTGCGTAAAAGAAAAATTGATCAAAGCGCAAATCATTGGCGTTGTCAAAGCTTCTGTGGCGCTTCAAATCAGGAAAGATATCTCGAGATTAGTTGCTTTCGTCTCTCGATGGTGTCCAGACACTCACACAGCCATATGCAGGTGGGGTGAAATGACTGTCTCTTTGGAAAGTGTGGTTGTCTTGCTGAACCTTCCCATAATAGGGAATCTTGGTATCACCTTGTTTGAAGATGAAGAACAAATGAACGTTGCTCTTGTTGCGAAGTCAAAAGGTTTTGTTCGGAAGGAAAACGAGACGAGGTGTTTCTACAACTGGTGGGTGTCTCAATGGTTCCCAGATGAGTCAAAGCCGGATCAAAAGAATAGTACACTTCATGTCGCAGCATTCTTGGTTCTTTGGTTATCCAGGGACATTTTTGACGACGGCTCTGGTAGGAAGGAAATAAGACAGGGTCTCATTATATTTTCTATCATATTAGCGAAAGGTGTTGTTCTTCCCATTGGCGGCTTGTTTCTCGGTTCTCTGTACACACATTTGGATCATCTGGTTGCGGACATGCGTGCTTCAAATAGCTACATGAAAGTGGACTCATACGTCCACGTTGCTTTTCTTCAAGCGTGGTTGTGGGAGCATTTCGAGAAGTGCGCTCCCAAACCGCTGGCTTTACTTCCCGAGTCTTGGGGTGGTTATAGGATACTTCGCTGGGTGAATAGGCGCCCAATATCTGGCTCGAACCTGGTTGACTTCCTTGACAACTCCTACATAATCAACTTTCGTCCATGGGTTCCAGTGCACGGATTCATAGTTAAAATAGACACTTTTTCCTCTGTTCCGAATACATTTTTGCTTTCCGAAAAGAATACAAGCATTGGCGAGGTCGTGTTCATGCGAAGTTGCACGCCTGGTTATGTACCGTCTTTCTTTCGAGGATCTTGTCAGACAGTCTCTTACAAAATTGACATGGCGGTTCGACATATGGGATTTGACCAAGGGGTCCCTCTACCTCGTCAGTCGGTCATTCCAGAAAACTTGTTGCCAGCTGCTCTTGATGCTAATGCTCTTGCGCCGGGTATAAGTCTTCCGTTCTCGCTCTCGGCAAGAAATCCGACAATAACTTCCAAGTATAACATATTCTGGCAGGATGAGTTCCTTGCCATTCATGGATTCGTGAATGACGTAATGAAGAATACCTGTGGTAATACTTCTGCTGCAACTTTAGCAAGACATCCATTGTTAAGGGATCCTTCCTCGCCCAAACGGAAGTCTCCTAACACGGACACAGACAGTCCCCAAAAGAAGGAGCGAAGGTTGAAATATCGCGCGGGTGGTTTTCGATCAGATTCAACGACCCTTGTGACTTTCAGTTCTTCCAACGTTCGGGTATGTATTATTTTTCTTGCCCACTCAGTCGGATTGCACAGTTCTTTCGTTACTGAAAATCTTTCTTTATTCCTTAACTAGGGTCTGAACGCCTTTGCCCAGCTTGCACGTAGTTAGAAAATGGTGGCTCTCGCAGCAGAGGGTGGCACTGCTCAGCCTCAGAGAACGGCGGCTCTCGCGGAAGAGGGTGACAATGCCGAGCCTTTTTGTGGTTACGAAGAGCTCGAAAAGGAGCGAAGCTCGGAATGTAGTGATGATGAAAATAGCTCTTCCAACAACAGCGTTGAGTCTTCTTCTAGTCAGCCTGAAAGTGAATCAGTGAGTCTTCCACGCGTTCTTCTTCTTCCTTTCTCTCTCTCTTTTTTTTTTGAAAAATGTCTAAACCACGATATCACAGGGAGAACCCGCTCCTGAAGATGGCCCCGAGGAGGAAAAAACGTGGAGATACAGCTTTGTCTCCAACCATGGCAGCTGCGCCTGGCGCCCCGAAAATGGAGGTCGATCAAGATGAAGATATTTTTGCGGCTAAAGTAGCGGAGCGACCGCTGGCGTCCTTGTAGTTAGGAATCCCTTGCCAGTTGTCGGTTCGGTTGCAGGTGCCGTTTTCGTTCCTCCATACTTAGTTCCTTATCCAGATCATGTGTTGATCGGCGGCTTCAGTGTTCCAGCCAAATACGAGACGTTATATACCAAGATATGGGAAAGGTATGGATACATCGCCACAACCAAAAAGGTTACTAGTCGGTTTGCGTTGGTCAAGCGTGTGGAGGAAGCTTTATCTTCGATTGACAACATGTGCAAAGTGACAGGCCATACCGTTTCTGAGGACGTGGTCTCAAGCTGGAAGTTCTATCATGATGTGTGCGTAGACCACGGGTTCAACGTTCCCTGGTTTGTTGAAGGTTTCTCTGAGATCGAACAGTTGCAGACTACGGCGGCTAAAGGCCCTTCCGCGGATGAGGTCGCACAGCAGAAGGCGGAAATCGAAAGGTTTTCCATGGAGCTGAAGCTGAAACGGGTGGCTCTCGAAAGCACGAAGGAGGCTTTCACCAAGAAGAGCAAGCCATTACTAGATGGTTTTCTTTGAATGTACTCCTGTCTTTTGAACTTCTTTGTTTAGGCTTTTTTTTTGAAGGCGAACAGAGTGCCTAGCTTATGGTTTGGTTTTCTGGATTCTTGGGTTGATAGATAATTGTTACCTATGAGGGTTTTGGATTATTCTTTTGGAATGAATTGTTTTTTTTTAGAATAATGTTGTTTTGGTTATGACTATATGTGGCATAAATACCCCAGGAGAGTCGGAGTTGTGAATGTCGTGTTGTCAGTAGAAAGTATGGGATGAAACACGGGGATAACATGGCTGTCGGTTTCTACTATCTATGTGAAAATCCTAGGTAGTAGAACATGCAACTCCTCTGACGAGACTTACTTGCTTTTTAGAGTCTCCCAACAAAATGGATCTCCCTGATGTAAATCTGAGTTTTGTGGGCGACGATGCAGTGACTGTGAAAAGTCCCCAATCATTTCTAAGTCCCCAGTCGTTCCAGAGTCGTCTGATAATGAGGCGGCGGCTAGTCTGCTTCCTTCATCTCGATATCTGGGTTGAAAAGATGGAATCAGAAACCGGGAATTGATATTGTGACCGATAGACTAATCTCCCACTGTGGTCGCCAATTGTTTGAGGGTGAAAACAGTTTCTGCTGTTTCCGGTAATTTCGATTGTGTGGGTGAGAAACGAGTCCAAACCCTAAACAATGTACTGCAAGGGAGTACTTTGATTCTAGAGATCAATATGTACAAATCCGGCCTAAACCAAGAAATGGCCATTCCAGACTTTCTTTGGTCACAAATTGGAGGAGAAGGG
The DNA here is from genome assembly GCF_003573695.1 of Papaver somniferum. Lineage (NCBI taxonomy): Eukaryota > Viridiplantae > Streptophyta > Magnoliopsida > Ranunculales > Papaveraceae > Papaver > Papaver somniferum. The sequence continues at coordinate 28,280,857 of NC_039363.1, read as the reverse complement.
TTGGTCTAGGGAGGGAAGCGAAGAGAGTGTTGAGACCAGAATAGTTGATTCGGGAAGAGTAGTTTTTTGAAGAGTTGTATCAGAAAGTGGAAAGCTAACAGATGGGAAAGCTAACAAGTGATTTCTGAGTGTTGTAATCTCTTGACCAAAACTTGTTTTTTGGTGGAAATAGGTGAGACCTATTTATACAAGTCGCAACGTAACGTACCCTGGTCTCGTAAGAAGTGGAAACGGTTGAGTAAATGGAAGAAAGCGGTAACGGGTAACGCCTGGAATTGATGTTTCCATAATGAAGGGAACGTTTCACCATTACTTCTTGTATTTACTAACCGCCTCACTCTTATGACACTTTCTTGTAGCGGGCGTAGTGTACGCCGCATGCTGTAAACCGCCAGAACAATACCCTGATGAGCATCCCCCAGTTTGTGACATGTTTTGATGTAACGAGTGTTTTCGTGGAAAACGTGTAGCATGTAGCTATTGTTTGGCAAGTTAAGATTGAGAGGCTTGCCGGTTCGGTGGTGATTTCGACGGCCGAGATTTCGTATCTCGAGAGGAATGTTAGCCGTTGATTGTGGTCACCTTCCTTTGGTAGCCAGTGGCGTGGCCACGGTGCTGGCATGGCTTGCGCATGCTCTTGGCGTGGCTAATTAGGGTTTGGTGCCGTGACCAAAGAATTGGCGTAGCTAAGTATGTGACGTGGCCAAAGAGTTGGAAGCATAGAGAAAGGTTGCCACAAGTCATTTGGTGGCAAGTTTGTACGGCTAAGATCTGCATCTCAGGAGGAAGGATAGCCGTTGATTGTTGCAACCTTCCGTTTGGCAGCCATCGGCATGGAGGCATGGCTGGCATGGCTTTGGCATGGACAAATTAGGGATTTGGCACCGTGGCCAAGAGTTGGCACCATAGCCAAGAGATTTCCAAAAGTCATTTGGTGGCAACAGGAGGAAGGATAGACGTTGATTGTTGCAACCTTTCGTTTGGCAGCCAGCAGCATGGAGGCATGGCCGGCATGGCTTTGGCATAGCCAAATTAGGGTTTTGAAATCGTGGCCAAGAGTTGGCACCGTAGCCAAGAGATTGCCATAATTCGTTTGGTGGCAAGTTTGTACGGCTAAGATCTGCATCTCAGGAGGAAGGATAGTCGTTGATTGTTGCAACCTTCCGTTTGGCAGCCAGCGGCATGGAGGCATGGCCGACATGGATTTGGCATGGCCAAATTAGGGATTTTGCACCGCAGCTAAGAGTTGGCACCGTAGCCAAGATATTTCCACAATTCGTTTGGTGGCAAGTTGTACGGCTAAGATATGCATCTCAGGAGGAAGGATAGTCGTTGATTGTTGCAACCTTCCCTTTGGCAGCCAGCGGCATGGAGGCATGGCCGGCATGGCTTTGGCGTGTCCAAATTAGGGTTTTGGCGTGTCCAAGGCTTGGTAACGTAGCCAAGAGATTTCCACAAGTCGTTTGGTGGCAAGTTTGTATGGCTGATATCTGCATCTCAGGAGGAAGGATAGTCGTTGATTGTTTCAACCTTTCGTTTTGCATCCAGCGGCATGGAGGCATGGCCAGCGTGGCTTTGGCATGGTTTAGGCGCGGCCAAGCTAGGATTTTGGCATAGCTTTAGGTGCGGCCAAAATTAGGGTTTTGGCATAGTTTAGGCGCGGCCAAAATTAGGTTTTTGGCATAGTTTAGGTGCGGCCAAAATTAGGGCTTGGCATTGGGCCAAAAGTTTCCACGCGTTTGATGGCGAACTTGGACTGCTGAGATTTGCATCTTAGAAGAAAGGGTGGTCATTGATTGTTGCAACCCTTCGTTTGGCAGCCAGCGATATGGAGGTATGGTCGGCATGGCTTCGGTGCGGAGGTGCGACTGGCATGGTTGGCATGCCTTTGGCGCGGAGATGTGGCTGGCGTGGCATTCCATTGGCACGGTGGTGCGTCTGGCATGGTCGGCATGCCTTTGGCACGGAGATGTGGCTGGCATGGCATGTCATTGGCACGATGGTACGACTGGCATGGTTGGCATGCCTTTGGCGCGGAGATGTGGCTGGCACGGCATGTCGTTGGCGCGTTGGTGCAGATGGCATGGTCGGCACGCCTTTGGCGCGGAGATGTGTCTGGAACGGAATGCCATCGGCACGGTGGTACGGCTGGCATGGTTGGCATACCTTTGGCACGGAGATGTGGCTGGTATGGCATGCCATTGGCATGGTGGTGCGGCTGGCATGGTTGGCATGCCTTTGGCGAGGAGATGTGGCTGGAACGGCTTGCCATTGGCACGGTGGTGCGGCTGGCATGGTTGGCATGCCTTTGGTGTGGAGATGTGGCTGGCACGGCACGCCATTGGCACGTTGGTGCGGCTGGCATGGTTGGCATGCCTTTGGCGCGGAGATGTGGCTGGCACGGCATGCCATCGGCACGGTGGTGTGGCTGACATGGTTGACATGCCTTTGGCGCGGAGATGTGGGCACGTTTGGCTAGCATGCGTGGATGGCACGTGTAGAGATGACGCCAGTCAGTATCGAGGGCTCTACCGTGGAGCATGGGATAAAAAAAAAGGTACCCTGGTAATTTTACGCAGACATGTTGAATGGTTCAATAAATGTGCTAGTGGCGACATTATTACTCACGTGTGACATCACTGCTTGACTAAGGTTTTACGATTTTAACCCTAAGCTAAAAACCACCATCAACACCAGGCATGCTGCTTCAACACATCTTTCCTCTTAGTGTTGAGACGTGAAAAATCCTCAACACTCGACATTGTGTTGCCAGGCGTACTGCCTTAACACATTTTCCTTTAGTGTTGAGACGTGCAAATCCCTAAACACTCACTACTTTGTTTCCAGGCATGCTGCTTCAACACGTTTTTCCTATTAGTGTTGAGACGTGCAAATTCCTCAACACTCACTACTGTGTTGCTGAGCATGCTGCTTCAACACATTCCTCTTCTTAGTGTTGATATGTGCAAATTCCTCAACACTCACTACTGTGTTTCCATGCATACTACTTCAACACATTTTTCCTATTAGTGTTGAGACGTGCAAATTCCTCAACACTCACTACTATGTTGCCAGGCTTGCTGCTTCAACACATTCCTCTTCTTAGTGTTGAGATGTGAAAATTCCTCAACACTCACTATTGTGTTGCGAGGCGTATTGCCTCAACACGTTTTCCTGTTAGTGTTGAGACGTGCAAATTCCTCAACACTCACTACTGTTTTGCCAGGCATGGTGCCTCAACACATCCTTCCTCTTAGTGTTGAGACGTGCAAATTCCTCAACACTCACTATTGTGTTGCCAGGCATGCTTCCTCAACACGTTTTCCTTTTAGTGTTATGACGTGCAAATTCCTCAACACTCACTACTGTGTTTCCAGGCATGCTTCTTCAACACATTCCTCTTCTTAGTGTTGAGATGTGCAAATTTCTCAACACTCACTAATGTGTTGCCAGGCATGCTGCCTCAACACATCCTTCCTCTTAGTGTTGAGAAGTTCAAATTCCTCAACACTCACTAAGGTGTTGCCAGGCATGCTGCCTCAACACATCCTTCCTCTTAATGTTGAGAAGTTCAAATTCCTCAACACTCACAAATGTGTTTCCAGACATGCTGCCTCAACACATCCTTCCTCTTAGTGTTGAGAAGTTCAAATTCCTCAACACTCACTATTGTGTTGCCAGGCATACTTCCTCAACACACCGTCCTTTTAGTGTTGAGACGTGCAAATTCCTCAACACTCACTACTGCATTGTCAGGCTTCACTTCCTCAACACATCATAGTGCTTACGGCACCATCACCTCAACACTCATATTTTTATTCAAGGATCAACTTCCTTAACACTCATCAGTCGAGGCTCCACTACTAAAATACAGCATTTTAGTTTTCTCGACATCAACGTACTAGAAGGGTGATTGCTACTTGCCTCGAAGTTTCATTAAACATGTCTGCTCAAAGGCCAAGCCGACCTCTCTCTACTGGTAACGTCTGTTTACTCTTCTTGTGAATTTTATTTCCGTCTGTCACCATCTATTGCTTACCCCGCAACAATGTAACTGTTACGTGCTAAGCAGGGGACTTAATGTTGATGGTGGTTTTTAGGTCAGGGAAATAATTGCAAAACCTGGCATTTAATATGTTGTCATTCTGCAAAGAGACATGGCCATATAAAATGATGAGCAGCCAACCTCTTCACTGGCGCATTTATTGAGCAATTCAATATATTCATATGAAATTTATCCAGAATGGTGCATGTAGCAACAATCCCAGATATTCTGTAAATTTCGGCACCCTACCTATATTATTCATTAATATGAGCTTCTTTGAATGCTTTATGTGCTATGTTCCCCGGCTGAACCCTTAATATTGATATGACATGACAATTAATGTTCACTCGCAGTAGAGTAGCATGAATTTCCCGAAATATCAAGGTTAAGGTCTTTGCATAAAAGTACTCAATAGGAAAGCATACTTCTCTCCGACAATAAATTTAAAGAACTCTATACAGAGTTCGATCAATTTTGTGATAACTCACGAAAATAAAATCTCAACCCTATTAATTTGCAAAATTAGACTTTTGTGCCCCGCGCAGTATATCGGACCCCGCTGGTCGAAACTAGACCTTGGCAAGCTAGGAAATTAATCCACCATGGATTAGTAGGTACAAAATCCTACTCAAAATCAGAAAACAAGGGATAAAAGAGGAGTCGCGGAAAATATGAGCAGTATAAAAGGGAGGTGTGTCCGTGCCATAGGCCAGCTAGCGCCACTTGCAGATGGCCACACCCCCACACTGCTTGACCATCCCTCCTCTTTCCCATCGACCAATCAGGTCACCTCAAACCTGCCACACGCACACTAGAAGTGTGGCCACGCCCATGTATGTCCGTCCCCTTTTCTATTGAACAATCAGGTCGCCCTAAACCTGCCACAGTATTAAAAGAGGCAAATTGCACCAGATGGTCACAATGCCAATTGGCTTTCCGGAACCGCCCCAACATGCTAATGGCATGCCAAACGTGTCATTCCGCTTCAGTGTGCTAATGGCATGCCAAACAATCCGTTCTGCGCCAATGTTCTAATCAGCATGCCAAACATGCCAAACATGCCACTTGCCGCAGTAACTTTCCAAACGTGCCATTTTTCCGTAGTAGCATGTCGAACGTGTCAACGTGCCATAAATAGCGCGCCTACGTGCTAACCCACCTCCTGTTCGTGGCCAACGTCATGACAAATTTCAATTAGGATATTCTAATCAAAAACACGACTTTGCTTTAGTTGCATTAGCCAAAACCCTAATTTCCAGTCGTGTCCCAAATTACGCCATTTTGGGCCCCACAACATGCCACGAGCCATGCGAGACCCTGGAAACCCTAAGAATGCAGCCATGTTATGGCCACTCCTAGTCGCCTTTGCCTTGTGGCCATCCCCATGTTATGGCTCTACCATAACTCCTTTAGCGTGGCCATGGCGCCGTTTGCGCAAAAAAACGTCACCGTACCGCGGTCACATGCCACACGCGCAAATTAGGGTTTCGATATGCCAAACCCTAATTTTGGCAAAGGTTTCCACGCCAACCAAGCCAAGTAATGCTCCCAAGGCATTAAGTTTGATATGGCAACTGAATCCAATGTTGTCGAAGCCATATTTGGGTCTAGCACCAATATGCCAAAATCCTAGTCTTGGTCATGCCGCCAAGCCCTAACTTTGGTCACGGCGCCAAATCCTAGCCTTGGTCATGCCGCCAAGCCCTAACTTTGGCCATGGAACCAAATCCTATCCTTGGACATTCTGCCAAGCCCTAAATTTGGCCACGGCGCCAAATCCTAGCCTTGGTCATGCCGCCAAGCCCTAACTTTGTCCACGGCACCAAATCCTAGCCTTGTCCATGCCGCCAAGCCCAAACTTTGGCCACGGCGCCAAATCCTAGCCTTGGCCATGCCGCCAAGCCCTAACTTTGGCCACTGCGCCAAATCCTAGCCTTGGACATGCCGCCAAGCCCTAACTTTGGCCACGACGGAAAATCCTAGCCTTGGCCATGCCGCCAAGCCCTTATTTTGGCCACGACGTCAAATCCTAGCCTTGGCCATGCCGCCAAACCCTTAACTTTGGTCACGGCGCCAAATGCTAGCTTTGGCCATGCCACAGGTGCGGCTATGCCACCATGCCACCGGCATGTTCCAATGGCTCCACTATGCTATTAAAAGATGCCAGCGGAATGTGGCCATAATCAATGGTCACCCTCTCGCATGAATTGCAATCTCAGCCGTCCAAATTCTCCATAAAATTGACAGGCCCATGGCAAGTTTTAGGCGACCAGCAAGCCTAATAGTATCACACGCTATTCTCTTGCGGCAAGCCTCTTGACTCTGACTTACCACACATGGATATCTGCTACTTAGTTGGCGTACAATTAACCAGAGTAGCCAGGTCTTCTACACAAGACCCACTCAGCAATCTGCTGCACTTTTCCATACTCGAGACATCAAACATGTCACAAACTGGGGGATGCTCATCATGGTGTTGGTCTGGCGGTTTACAGCATGCGGCGTTGATAGACACATTTTTGTGTCTAAATTGTCCTCAATGTCTATATTGTTGGAACTCGATTTTTGTACTTATATTGTTTTTTTTTATGTATTTTTAGGTATTTTTGGAAAATAAATATTGTTGGAAAATTCTGCTCGAAAAGCTGCTTGGAGCACCCCGGAGGACATTTGCTATACGGACCCCCATTTTTGCTAACTGTCACCCACGGCTATATGTAGCCCATTTTTGTCCACATCACCCATTTTTGTCCACAGCACCCATCTTCTTCAAATTCAAATATAAATTTTGGCGGGGAAATATTCACAGATTTTCAGTTCGTGATTTGGAGGGGTTATAGTGTGATTCAATGGCTGAAACTTCATGGGAAGACTTTATTTAGCTTAACAGGCGTGGTAGGGTCGTTGTAATTGATCCAGTTTGGCTGGATAATCGTTGGGAAGAAAACATATGTGTGTGCAAAGGGAGGAGATATTCACGGGATTTGCATGAGTTGGAGAGAGTTTGCGCATGCTGGGAAGACTCAAACAACTGTTGGAAGCGTGTACGAGGTAAAAAGGAGAAGTTGACATCCACAGACGCGTGAAGGAATCAAGAATCGAAAGAAAATATTCCAAAAAATATTTTCTTCACTGCCGGATATATGAAGATCATTTTGAGTTATTACGGAGGATTTTCTTCACCTGTTGGATATAAATATGTTGCTGAGGTTGCGAGGAAGGGGGACGGAGAGTTTTGGGTCGAGAGGAGAGCTCAGGAGGCGTGAATCAAGAGTTTTCAGAACTTTGTTTATGCTGCTGCACCAAGAACACGAAGAACAAAAGACCACCAGAGGCAGTCGTTTATCAACAGTGATAACGACAGCCACACGAGGGTCGCAGAGTTACACCAACAACAGTTCTTTTCTATCGTTCTTTGTAACAGTGTTTTGCAACAATTATAAACGTTGCAAACACCCAATTTTCATCATTTTCTCCATTTCATCATTTGTACACCTACTTTGAGCAATGAAATCAACTTTTGAGCGTGTTTCCAACATCATGATGAGCTAAACCCAATCCTTGGGGCTATGGAGGAAGCCATTGTTTCGGTAAAAGTGATATATTTCTATTAATTAATTACAACAACTCTATTATGATTTTTGCATTGAACTAAAAATTGTTTATATGATTTTGATTAGTTAGGTGTATTTTCTCTTGATAGAATATGCTTGCTTTAGGGTTTTGATATTCTATGCTTGGATTAACATCTATTCTTTTGGAAATCTACATGTCTAGGCAATACTATTAGAATCAATTTGAATGTTGAGTTGCATAATTATTGTTTTATTAAATCACTAATATCAACCAATGGTGGAATCCTAGCCCTATTCTCTCCATAATTTTCACAACATCTTTTTAATTTAGTTCGTTATTTTTATTTATTAAAAAAATATAAAAATCCGCTTTCACAAGTCTTGAACGAATCTTATTACTACAACAACTTTGAAAATACATCAGGCGTGCAACACGCCCATCATAAGAAAGTGTCAGGAAAACAGGGCAGTTAGTGGCGGCAAGAAGTGGTGGGTGTAAACAAACCCGTTTCTTCATAGTGGAGGCGTGGTTTCTGGCAGTTACACATTACTCCATTTCTGCATCACTCAATTACTCCCACTTCCTACGAGATCAGGGTGTGTACATTTCTCCCATTTCTGCATCACTCAATTTCTGCATCACTCAATTACTCCATAATTTTCACAACATCTTTTTAATTTAGTTCGTTATTTTTATTTATTAAAAAAATATAAAAATCCGCTTTCACAAGTCTTGAACGAATCATATTACTACAACAACTTTGAAAATACATCAGGCGTGCAACACGCCCATCATAAGAAAGTGTCAGGAAAACAGGGCAGTTAGTGGCGGCAAGAAGTGGTGGGTGTAAACAAACCCGTTTCTTCATAGTGGAGGCGTGGTTTCTGGCAGTTACACATTACTCCATTTCTGCATCACTCAATTACTCCCACTTCCTACGAGATCAGGGTGTGTACAATTATGACTTGTATAAATAGGTTTTACCTATCTCGACCAAGCAACAAGTTTTGGTTAACAACAACACAAGTATCCAGAAAACACAAAAGAACTGATAGCTTACATTCCGCAAGCCAGTTCCACATTCTGATACAAGTCATAAAATAGCCACACTTTCAGAATTAACCATTCTGGTCTCAACAATAATGGAACGGCCATTTCTTGGTTTAGGCTAGGATTATACAGATTGATCTCTCGAATCTAAAGTACTCTTGTGCAGTGCATTTGTTTAGGTCTAAATTCGTTTCTCATCAGCACACCCGAATTTACCAAAACCGGCAGAAACAGTTTTTCCCATAAACACACCGACAACCTTTTTCAGAAACTGCCCCAACAGTCTTTTGAGGATGCCTCGGTTCGTCTTAAGCCTTCATCGCTCCAATCAAGCCGCGAATCTTTCAGCCCTGGCACTCGTGAGCTGAGACGCTTCATCACGCTGAGACGCTTCATCACGCCTCCACTTTTCATCGATGTCAACCGAAGCCAAGAAAGCTTGAACACGCTCTCGAACGATGTGTAAATGTGTAAGAGGCATACCTTGCATAACCCGACCAGCTTCACGAAACGGAGGATCGATTTTAGCTAATACCTCCTCAAACGCGAAAACCCTAGGTTTGTCAATTTCAAAGCTCTTCTCCAGAGAATTAGAAGAATAATCATCACCAAGATTTCCCATCATGTACTGCAGAGAAGCATTATGTTTATATTAATAACCTACGTGGTAAAGACAAAAGAAAAACTACAAGAGAATATGAAGCAATACCTGGAAAGAAGATGAGTGCAACTCTGCGGTGATTGATATGAAAATAAAGGCTCAAGTGCCCCTTTTTATATTCCACAAATTTATAAGATCCGGAAAAAAGAAAGGACTCTCTACCTGCCTATATAAAGGCCTTAGATGCGGGATATTGACTTATCTACCTGAAGACAATTGATGTGTGCTAGGAGGACTGCGTGCTTTGATACTTCATTAAACGTGTCTTGCTCAAAGATCAAGCCGACCTCTATCCTGGTAACATCTGTCTACTTTGCCTCATAACTTTTATCTTTATTTGTCACCATCTAGTGCTTACCCCACAACAATGTCATTGTTATGTGCTAAGCAGGGGATTTAATGTTGATGGTGGTTTTTAGTTCAGGGATAAAATTGTAAAACCCTGTATCTAATGCTCCGTTGTTCTGCAAAGAAGTTGAACCTTTTAAAAGTGATGAATGCCTAGGCGTCCTTACTTACATATATATTGAGCAATTCGGCATATTTATAAAAATTTTACAGAACGGTGCGTGTAGCAATAACCCCAAACATTATGTAGATTTTATCTTCTCGCCTGCATTATTCACTAATGTGCGGCCTATTGAGTATTTTTCCTATGCTATGTTCCACAGATGAACCCTTAACATTGGTATGACATGACAATTAGTGTTCACTCGCAGCTGAGTAGCATGAGTTTCTCGAAGTATCAAGATTAAGGTCTGCATGAAAATACTCAATCAGGAGGCGCGTTAACTGCTCTCTGAGAATAAAAGAATTTTGTGTTAACACACAGAATTTCACAATTCAAATTTTGGCCTAACTAATTTGCAAAAATTATTTTTTGCACCCTGCGCAATATCTTGAACCCTATTGGTCGAGACCGAACCTAGGTAAGCTAGGAAATTAATCCGCCATGGAGATAGTAGGATCCAAGTCCTACCAGAAATCAGAAAACTAGAAATAAAGAGGAGTTGCGGAAAATAGGAGCAGCAGCAAGAGGAGGCGTGGCCGCGCAACTTGGACGACCGATTTGCCTCAGCAGGCGTCACGTGTGGCCGACTGGACACACTCCATGTTGTTGTTTACCGTCCCCTTTCTGATCAACCAATCAGATCGCTTAAACCCGTCACGCGCACTTTTAAATAAAGTTGGAAGTTGGTTGGTCGATACTCCTAATTCTTTAAGGATTCTAATCTAGGCTGGCCATGTCAGTCTCATCACGGCCACATGATTTGGCCGGCCAACCTAATGATTTTGGCTTCCTCCCGGTGAGATCAAGCAAACTCCATGATGTCCACCGGCGTGCCCACTATCATTCCAACCAATCGGAATCCTCCTAACCCGCCAGCAACATCCCTGATCGCTAGCCAGAGCTAGGCTAGTAGCGTTGTTGAAAAGAAGTTCAACGAGTTAAGACTGGTCATGACAGTCTCAAACTCATCGCATCCATCCAACTTAGCGAGACTAGTTGTATGGATTAGATTTTGTTTCAAACGACGAATGAGGTGCCGGTATGCTCGCCAGCAACCCATCTCCATCCCTGGCCGGTCGAATTACCCACGACATGCCAAGAGCACCTCAAACCGATTTCTCAAAGTAGGCTGGCCGCGCGGGTTACAAAACCCTAATTTATGTTAAGCCGCAGTATATTACTGCCTCAAAATGATCTCGGCCGTCCAACTTCGCCAACCGAATTAACCGACCTAGATTCAATCTCGATTAACGTGCAAGGAGCGAATACGTTCACCAGCGGCCCAGCTATTGTGTTGGCCGGGAGATCAACTCCCAAGTCGGCGCCAACACCAAAAACGTTGGCCTTAAAATAGGTTGGACACACGGCTTTTATAAAACCTAAATTAAATCAACGGCGGACCTTAACTGGCGCAAATCATCTCGGCCGCCCAACTTCGCCAGATGAATTGGCCAGCCTAACTCTTATTTTAGGTAGCCAACAAGATGTGGCCATGATCAACGGCCACTCCCCTTACATAAGCCGCGATCAGCAAATCCATGGCCTCTCCATACGGCTCCCAAATGATTGTTCAAAAGGGGTTGGTCGAGCCGCTTACATGCATTTTAAGGCAGCCATTAACTGCCGCAAATCATCTCGGCCGTCCAACTTTGCCATCCGAATTGACCGGCCTAGATTAAATCTTAGGCGACCAATAAGATGTCACCATCATAGCCAGCCATCACTCTCCTATAAAGACCGACCGGCTTTCATTTGGCGCGCATGAATGGCTCCTGGTAGCTTCCTAAAAACGGCTGGTCATGCTCCTTTTAAGACATTAAGCTCCGCGACTGATTTAAGCGAGCTTTATACAGCGATGCTTTAGATGCATCGAATACATACGATATTTTACGAGTATCGGCTTCACAAATAACTCAGTTATTTAACCTAAAAGTGTCACATGCTATTCTTTGCTGCAAGTCTCACGACTTAGCTCGTTGGTCTGGCACGCAAGACTCACTCAGCAACCTGATGCATATTTTTCCATAAAAATACTCGAGACATCAAACATGTCACAAACTGGGGGATGTTCATCAGGGTATTGTTCTGGCGTTTTACATCGTGTGGCGTTCAACACGCCCATTATAAGAAAGTTTCAGGAAAAACGGATAGTTAGTGGTAGCAGAGAAGTAGCGGGGTGTAAACTAACCGTATTCTCTCAAAGTACGACGTGGTATTCAGCATTTTTACACGATCCCCACCCCTTCATCACTCAACTACTCCCATTTCCTATGAGATCAAGGTGCATGCAACTATGACTATATAAATAGGTTATCAACCTATTTCAACCAACACAGAGTTTTGGTTATCAACACAAGTATCCAGAAAAACACCAAGAACCGATAGCTTACATTACGCAAGCCAGTTTTATATTCTGATACAAGTCATAAAATAGCCACACCTTCAGAGTTAACCATTCTGATCTCAACACCTTCTTCGCTTCCCTCCCTAAAATCAACCCTTCTCCTTCACTTTGTGACAGAAGCAAGACTGGAACGACCATTTCTTGGTTTAGGCTAGGATTGTACAGATTGATCTCTCGAATCTAAAGTACTCCCGTGCAGTGCATTTGTTTAGGGTTTAGATTCGTTTCTCGGTGGCACACCCAAATTTACCAAAACCAGCGGAATCAGTTTTTACCCCAAAAAAGGGGTTTACCCTATTTGTAGAGGGGTAAAAGGTAGAAACAGTTACCGAAAGGTCTAGTAACCACTGCATTCCAACGGTCATCACTGTAACTGCCCAAGAATCCCATCAGCTTTAACCGTTAAGGAGTACATCAACATGTGACTGTTTACCTGGTCTATGACCAGTCAACAGTCGGGGGACTAATGTTGATACATGAAAATAATTATCCTTGAAAAGGGGTAGCCCCTTAGTATATTAAGGGTCTCCCCTTTGATAGATATGGGGACTAGGCTTAGTCCATGAGATAATGGACTAAGACTATCCCAAGAAAGGTAGTTTAGTGTTGGTTGGGCTTTGTGTTAGAGAAGAAGAGAAGCCCTTCTCCTAAATCCTTAATGACTTGGATAAAAAAATGACAATGTTGTAATATATTAATCTTATAGGCATTTATCCATAAAGGGGAGAAAGGAATATCATTATAAAAGGGGAAAAAAGATACACTTAGGAGGCACCATTAATTCATCTTATCTTCTTTAACCCTTCATCTCCTTGGGAGTACTTGTTGTGATTAGGGATAGTTCCTCCTTTACACATTTACCCTCTCAACACACGTACGTTAATCCGAATTACTTGACATTGATCCTAATAGTCAATCGGTTATTGCCGTAACTATTTTCAAGTAAGTATCTTGTTGTCGTATTGTCTTGACCTCATCCATAGATAATCATACAAAGTATATGACTTAAGTTTTATTGTCTCGACTTTTTCCATAGACAATCACTTAAGATACCGGGCTTATAGATTGATATTTAAAAGATTGTGGTGTATTTGGGTACCCTCGTCTTTTCAGAAAGGAAGAAGAAAATCATCCCAAGAGTCATGTCTGATTATGAGTCTGATAGTTCTACTGGATCTCAAGAGGAGTCATGTTTTCTGGCTTTCAACTTTCAAGATCCAAAAGAAACCATGTGGATACCTACTGATAGTATGGTAAACTTCATCAATAGTTTTGAAAAACTGAGAACCAATCTCATAATAACGGTTCGAATTCAAGATTGGTTAAAGGATAGAATTGAAGAGACAATAGCTGATCTTAGAGACATGAAAGAACAAGTTGAAAAACTTGAAAAACAAGAGATGGTTGCTGACAAGTCTCTCGAGACATGCTTCAAGAATTTGAACACTGAAGAAACCTCAGTGAACAATCAGAGAACCACTAAGAATTAGTTATTGATCCAAGGAATATAATAATCAAATAGTTGATTTATTTCAATATTTTGTATAAAGTCCATTTGAATAGACTATCAATTATTATGAATGAATAAATTTTATTTTATAATTTTTGTTTCTTTATTTGATAGTTCCGATTGCATAAGCTTGCTTTGAACGGTTATATTTTTATGGTATTGCTTTCGGTTTATGAGATGTTAGTTCCGGTTTTTGCTAACCTAATTTTCGATCTCATATTGTGGTATCCCTTATGGTCTGTGTAGCTTTTTGATTTAGTAGGATTAAGTTCTAGCCTTTTTGGGTAGGCTTTATCAAAGGATCATAAGGACATATGATTAAAATTCATATGTCAAAGTCACAATGATATTGATATCAATTTATGTTTACATAAGTGGTGTTTACCATAACATATGAGTTTTGGGTTTAAACTATTTCTAATGGCACGCAATGGTTAAAACCGATTCAACCTTTCTCTGTTAAAGATTGCTCCTGTTGATGTTCTTTTGTTCTTGCGAGAGGATGGCAACAAACGGAAGGAGAGTTCTTATTGGACTTGTGCTTAAATGATATATCTTTCTGGGGAGAAATGGCTGCGGAAATCGAGGTAACGGTTCTAATTTGTTAGTTAATCGTTTTTCCTATTTATGAAAAGCTTAATTTTATTGCATATTATTTTGTTTTTGCTTAAAAAAAATTCGGTATAATTGATGTTTTCCATTATGATTGATAGATCGATTATTTTGATTCAATTGTTTCCGGTTAAGAAAAAGTGTGTCAATTTTATTTAACTTATTGATTTGGTATCTTCTTTATTGTTTGGTATCGATTGTTTTTTCTTAACGAAATTCGGTGCAATTGTTGTGTTTCCATTGGATTATCTTTGTTTCAATTGCCGGTTAAGAGAAACTATGATAATTCAATGATTTGATTTGTATCTATTGTTTTTGCTTAACAAAAATAAGGGATCTTTTGTTTAGTCCATTTTGATTCCGGATGAGAAAGACTAAGTTAATTCTGATCTTAGTTTAGGCTTATCAAATATGGGATTTGGTTATTCAAGTCTAATCGAAGTCCTTGACAAGAAAAACTAGTTAGCTAACCTAGTGTTTGTCTTGTCCAAAGGAGGGTCTAAGTTTTTTATGAATAATTAGAACTTGATAAGATAAACTGATTTAATTATGATCTTTATCTATGTCTTATCAAAGTAAGCGATTGTACATACACAATCAGTTCGGTTAAAAACTAAGTTATCTTAGTTGATTTATCGAACTAAGGGAAAATTTACTTCAGTAAATTGTTTCCTTGATAACATACTAAAACAAGATTACTTTTATAGTTTCGGTTTTAGTATTGATTATCTTAAATGGTATGTGAAACCTTCGTGTTTAATTCTTATAGGATATACAAGTCTTATGGATTTGTAAGATCTTTTCAGTTTGCTCTTTTTTTTTCTTCGTTTCTTTATCCTTTTTGTGACAAAAAGGGGCAGAAATATATGGAGTAAACAAGTGATTATTAATCGCTAAGAAAGGATATATGTGATTAAATGTTATATCTGACGAAAGAGTAAAGCACAGACTAAGGATGAGAAACATATCATCTTGCGGTGTAGTATTTCATACTACAAAAGGGGAATAATAAAGATGTTTGGATTGAATATTTACCCATCTTTCCTTTAGGGAGAGTAAATCTTTTGTTATTCAAATGTCAACAACAACATCTTTTTTTTTGAATATATGCAGGATATTGAGCTGTTGAAACTTGTAATCAAGCGTATGAAGAATGAGTTATTTTCTAATTCTTTTATCTCCATATGTATTAGAGTTTTGTCATTAAAATTGACAAAGGGGGAGATTGTTAGAGCATAGCTCGGTTGACCCCACCAAGCGTTGGTATGTCAAGTTTGGATGTCATATTTTAGTATCAAAACTCATCTAGAGTCGCTTGATTAACTACTAAACTCAACTTTGTTTAGGTTAGTCCAGAAAGTCTAGGAATGTTGAGACTTACAAGTATTACTCTGAAAACCTGAAGAATGTGAAGAAGTAACGACTGCATCGAAGACATCATCCTTCCACTTGCGGTTACAAATACTGGCTTGACTTGTTTCCATTTCTAACGTATCTTTCAAGTCGCTTTGTATTGAAAACATAACATGCGAAGCCATATTTATGACACTCATCTAGAGTCGCTTGATTGACTACTAAACTCAACTTTGTTTAGGTTAGACCAGAAAGTCTAGGAATGTTGAGACTTACAAGTATTACTCTGAAAACCTGAAGAATGTGAAGAAGTAACGACTGCATCGAAGATATCATCCTTCCACTTGCGGTTAGAAATACTGGCTTGACTTGTTTCCATTTCTAACGTATCTTTCAAGTCGCTTTGTATTGAAAACATAACATGCGAAGCCATATTCATGACACTCATCTAGAGTTGCTTGATTAACTACTAAACTCAACTTTGTTTAGGTTAGACCAGAAAGTCTAGGAATGTTGAGACTTACAAGTATTACTCTGAAAACCTGAAGAATGTGAAGAAGTAACAACTGCATCGAAGACATCATCCTTCCACTTGCGGTTAGAAATACTGGCTTTTCCATTTCTAACGTATCTTTCAAGTCGCTTTATATTGAAACCATAACATGCGAAGCCATATTTATGACACTCTAGTAATTAGACTTGGTCATAACATTATGATCAAAGTATCAAGGAATTATATTACGAAGTATAACGCTTATCTTTTGAACTTCGTAAATACGACATCAACATAATCTATATATTCAGCTACTTGATTATGTGTATGATATAGGTGTGATTTCATCCTAGGAAACTATGTATTATTATATTGGTTTTAGGAGGTATGAACGTGCTTCATAATTGAAAGGAAATCTTAGTGTGTTGGTCCGGTTTTTCGTTGAATAGTGTTGTGTGATCAATGCAAGATGACAAGGTAGAACCGATCTTAACTTATGTTGAGAATCAAGGTGTAACCGGTCATAGCCTATATTATTGACGAGGTGTATGCTAACTAGATTTGGGAAGCAAGGTGTAAAGATCACAACCTACATTGGGAAGCAAGGTGTAACCAGTCACAACCTACATTGGGAAGTATGGTATAACCGGTTACAACCTATATTGTGAGTCATGGTATAACCGGTCACAACCTATATTGTGAGTCATGGTATAACCGGTCCCAAGAGCAAAACCGAGTTTCCAATATTCACATATTTCTTTATATTTTGTGTGGTTTGGAATTAGGGTTTGCTAAGATAGAAAACTTCTAGATGTAAACATTATTTGAACATGTGCATAACTCTAATCATTAATTGTTCAAAGATATTACTTGATGCTCAAGGTGACCCCAAACCGAAATACTGAAAAACATTTAATTATGATTTTCAAATATATATGTTTTCATTACTAGCAATTAAAGCATATCATTTGGAAAAGATTTATTAGTTAATGTGTTAAACTAATAATAGAAGTTTTCTAAGAGAGATTTCAGAAATATTGTTTGACATTTAAGTGGAAATAGGAAAACCAATATTTGGTACTTTAATGCATATCTTGAGAATATTTTCGGTTTTGGAATTTCCTTGTTATCCAAACAACCTTGGTCTATAAATACTTGAGTTTGCATTTCTTGCAAACTATCCTAAGAGCCAGACAAACTTCATTCATGTTGTTTCTGGTGGATCCGTCTATCCAGAAAGGAAAGTAACCTAATTAGGCTTCTGTGGGATCAAGAAGCTATACGAGTACCGCTGGTGGGAAACTAATTAATTGCATTGTTATTTTAGTTTTCGATTATTGATTTGATTGACTAACGGTTGTTGAAACTTTGATTGCACCTAGTTTGATTATTCTTGAGAGCCCTCTCTTCTGACTAAGTGTCACTCAAACTAGATCAAAGTCGACGTGATCATTAGAACCGTTGTCGGATCTAAATACATCTTGTGATAATCCATTGTTAACAGACTACGTTCTGTGTGTGATTGATAACAAGAGGATTCAAGTTTGTGTTGTGTGGGTTATTAAGAAGGCAATTGAAGATTTAAAGACAAAAAAGATTTTCTTATTAGTTTTTGTATCTCGTGTCATGCACACACCTTGATCGACTGGGATCCAACTAGATCGTGTTTATCTTTGATAGACTTATGATTATCTAGTTGTGTAAGATCGTCATCGCTTTATAGCTACTATTTTAGTTCCATATTGATTAATTGCAATTTGGAAAATTGATTATTTAGGTAATTAAATTTTTGATTCATCTAACTAGACAAAGGAATTTATTAGATTAAACAGAAGAGCCTTTGTCAATAACTAAGACATATTTTTTACCAAAGATTGAATTAAACAGTTTAATTTCTTTGTTGTTTGGAATACGATCAAAAGGAGTAAGCAACTTGAGATAATAATTTTTGTCTTAAGATTCACGTGCATGACCAAAAGGTCGAAGACGCAGGTATACTGAGGGAACTAAGTAACTAGGGGTAGTTTACTTGGTGTCAACTATACGAAGTTGGCTTATGTTCTCTGTATAATGGCTTAATTATGAGAGTATTCGAAACTGGATTAGATCCCGGGGTTTTTCTGCATTTGCGGTTTCCTCGTTAAAAAAATATTGTGTTGTGTTATTTACTTTACTTCCACATTATAATTATTTTATATTATAATAAAGTAAATACGCTTGTGCGTTAATCCTAATCACTTGATATTGATCTTATAGTAAATTTGTTTTGTACGGTAACTGTTATCAATTGAATATGAAGTTGTCGTATTGTCTCGACTTTGTCCATAGACGATCACACTTGGTATCAGACTTATAGGTTTACATTAAAAGATTGTGGTGTATTTGGATGCCTTCGACTTTTAAATATAAGCTATGACCGGTTACACCTTGATAGTTAAGATAGGTTCTACCTTGTCATCTTGCATTGGTCATCCAAATATTATTCAATAAAGAACCAGACCATCACACTTATGATTTCTCTTTCGACTATGAAACAAGTTCATACATCTACTTCCTTAAACCAATGTAATAACACATAGTTCCCTAAGACGAAACCGCACATATATCCTACTGTAGATGGTGGATTTTAGACAAAGGGTAATATCATAAAACGCTAATTATACATGCTCCTGATCCAGCAAGCAGATGAGTATTGAGGCTCATGTCTCTCATTAAAGCGTGAAATCTCATGCCACACCTCTAATCGAGTGTACTGCCTCTCAGAATATCTTCAAAAGTCTCTGATCGAGTATCAAAGCATATATATGCAGCCTCTCAGCTGAGACCACAACATATTCCATTAACTGAGCAATTTCAGTAATCACTTCTGTAAAGATTCGAAATAATTGGATGGCTCCTAGATGTATTACCCACTAATATAGAGCACCACGTCTTCAGGACGTCGCAATGTTCCCTGACTTTACAGAATAAACATTCAAATCGAGTGTTCTGCTCCAGCTAGCTCATACCTCGATTTCGAAATAATTATAATGCTCCTAGATAGCATGCCTGCTAGTATAGAGCCATCAATTAATTATTTCTAGTCGCAAGATAAATCAATTGAATTCTTAAAAAATACCCTACGTTCTGTATAATATTTCGTTACTTCAATTTATGGCTTTTCCCAGTAGAACTCCATGGGTTAGTAATAAATATTCAATGTACGGGCATCTGAGCCACCATCGAGTAAGCCCCGAGAAAATGGTGCAAATGTATTCAGCAATAAATGCACTAACGAGCACCTGAATGCACGAACGAGCATTCCAAAACACGAAGGAACGATGAAACCATGGAGAAAATAATAATAATAAAATATTTAAGTAGGCGTCTAAGGGGACCAAGCCCACCGGCCGGCCGGTCATGCCGCCGTGGCCGGTCCCACGCCCCTTCCTTTGTTTTATCATATTTTATTATTTTCCTTGATCCCATGAAAATCCTTTCGTTTGAGAAAATCCCTTCAATTCGTAGTATTTCCTTCACATCAAGGAAATTATACAAAAATTACATAAAATCAAGAAAGGTGTCACGGGACCGTGGTCACTAGCCGGCCGGCCATGCCCTAGACGTGACCGGTCCGACACCTTGTAATTCTTTGTTTTATTTAATTATTATTTCCATCATCTCATGGAAATTCCTTCATCCCATGAAATTCCTTGGTTTCATGGTATTTTCTTCACATTAAGGAAATTATACAAAAGTCACATAAAATTAGCAAAGGTGTCAGGGACCATGGTCACTAGCCGGCCAGCCATGCCCTAGCCGTGACCGGTCCCACACCTTGTAATTCCTTATTTTATTAATTATTTCCATCATCTCATGGAAATTCCTTTATCCCATGAAATTCCTTGGTTTCATGGTATTTCCTTCACATTAAGGAAATTATACAAAAATTACATAAAATTAGGAAAGGTGTCACAGGACCGTGGTCACTAGCCGGCCGGCCATGCCCTAGCCGTGACCGGTCCCACACATTGCAATTCCTTATTTTATTAATTATTTCCATCATCTCATGGAAATCCCTTAAATTCATGATATTTCCTTAAAATCATGAAAGTAATATAAAATTAGGGGAAACTCACGGGACCAGGGACCAGCCGGCCGACCATGCCCTAGTGGCCGGTCCCACATGCCCTTATTTTATTATTATTAATATTATTTGCTTCTTTCATCTCATGAAAACTCCTTCACTTCAAGGAAACTCTTTGATTTCATGATATTTCCATAAAATCATGAAAATAATATAAAATTAGGAAAAGTGCTATGGGACCGGGATCATTGGCCGGCCGGTCATGCATTGTCCATAGCCGGTCCCACACTTCATGATTATTATTATTATTATTTTATTATTTTATGCCTTATCCTTCATTTTATTATTATTATTTTCTTCATCTTATGAAGTTTCCTCAGTTTCAGCAAAATCCTTGATTTCTTCATATTTTCTCAAAATTTTCAGGACTGAGACACAAACACTTTGGCGACGTGAGCATGTTACCTTGACCAACCAAGGTTGGATCTTTGGCTTCCAATAAGCCGGTCCCACATATTTTCATCATTTGACCTAATTTGTTCACGTTAGGTTCAAACTCTTCCAAACAACTTGGAATATCATCAAATGATCGTCAGTCGATCCCGTGACCAACCAGGTCCGGTTTCATGACCCCTTGGTCGGTCCTTCATCTCTTCATAATTTATTAGGTCTTAACACCTAAGGTTTAGACGAACATTATTTGAAAAAAATGATTAAACCAGCATTTAATCATCTTTTCACCAACTGGTCTTCAAGAGACTTTGGTATTTTGCTCACTCCAGCATCTGGGTGCTTCATGGTCGATTCATCATCCCATAAATCCGGTCCCTCCTTCACTCCAAGGTTTATTTTCAATAAATCATCAATTGATCAAAATTAGGGTTTCGGATCCAAAGCTCTACAAAACATAATTCTGAGCAGATTCAAACACTAATAATTTTTGTGTTGATCTCATGATCAACATTCTAATTATTATACTCGGTTCAATTGCAAGTATTTGAAATTAATATGTTATTTTGGTCCTGCTACCAATAATTCATCAAACGAGCAACATTTGCTCAGATGAACCATATTTGCTCAGACTAAGGAATATTGGTTCAACTATTAATATTCAACAATCCATCGAATGAGCAACATTTGATCACATTAACTGTCAACATTCATTCGACAATTATACCTCTGTCTCAACAGACACGTTCAACTCATGAATCTTAGAACATTTGTAAATCATGTTCGACTCAGCAATACAAGGACTCATCGTCCCACAAAGTCAGCAACTGACTAACTAAATACACGTCTGCTCTGCAGACTCCATAATCACGAGACATCAATCGTGTCACATGGGGGGATATTAACTAGGGTTTTGGTCTGGCGGTCTACAACACGTGTGTTCACCCAGGATGAGAATGTGAGCAAGTCGTGCAATCAGTTGAAGGAGTTAGCAAAGTAGTGGGTAGAAAATCAACCAAGTCTCCGCACGATGAGCAACTGGTTTTAACATGATTTCCACTTCCCCACTCTTTGACTCCAGCAACTGTCACACTTCATGGGATCAAGGTGTTTATAGTTCTAGCAATATAAGTAAGTCTCTGAATCATGAATGAAACAACAAGACAATTCTTTCCAACAAGACAACGTTCATACAGACAATCTTTCGTCTACACGAACTTATCGTCTTTGCAATTACTCTCAACTGAGTAAACTCAATCATTCAGAAACTATTTTCACGCCAAATACACAACATACCAACAATCCTTGATCACCATTGATCTCACACATTTCTCAGCTTCCCTCCTACAGATCGACCCATCCTCTCTTGTGACCGAATTGACTCTGGAACGTCCATTGTTTTGGTTTAGGCCGGAGTCCTACAGATTGATCTCTCTAACTTAAAGCACTCCCTTCTTGCAGTGCATCTGTGCGAGGTTAAATATTTCGCTCGGTTCAAGGAGACTCCTCCGCAGCATGGTCGTCTCCCCAATTCTGTAAAAACCAGCAAATCGTTTTTTCCCATCTACAGATTGGCGACCACAATGGGAGATCATTCTCTCGGTTTCAATCTCAATTCTCACAAAGATGGTCGATCTTAGGTCTGGGTTAGTTACAAATGCAAACGACGCTAGCACTAGCAACAATAACAATTACGGTATTCCGGAAACCATTTCTGCTTCCAACAATGATGGTGATATTACTCCTCCTCAGCCCAACAGTGGAAGTCATCCCCTCTTTGGCCTGCATCCTGAAGAAATCAGAGAAAATCCGCCTACCATAGGCAATCTCATGAAGGTGAAAGAAACTCTTGCTAAGAACCATACTGACATGGCTGCCACTCAGAAGGAATTATTCAATTATCTCAAGACTCTTACAGACAAGGTGTCAGAGAAAATTCAAGAGAAAGGAAAAGTTAAAGTTGGATGCTGATCCTGAAGTCGTTCCAGATTATATGGTGGATGACAATGAAGTCCGCAAAGCTGCAAACAATCCATCAATGAAGGAATCATCAAATTTCATTACTCGGGAAGATTTGGAACGCCTCTTGGAGAACCGTGGAAAAGACAAGACACCACATGTCCATCGTCACCAGATTACGTACCCTACTTCTACGCAAGGAATTCCTCTTCCAAAAGGTTATACTTCTCCAACCTTCACTCTGTATGATGGAACAGGCAATGCTCGAGAGCATGTCTCTCGGTTCCTGGAAGCGTTGGGCGAACATGAGCATAATCATGTCGTCCGTCTGAAGAAATTTTCAAAATCCCTGAAAGGGAGGGCATATACCTGGTACAACAACATCACGCCAGGAATTATCACTAGTTGGAGAGAAATGATTAACGCCCTTCTACAGAAAGTCCTTCTTCGTGTCAGAGAAAATTACTCTCTCCGATCTGGGAAGAATGTTTCACAGAAGCAATGAACACCCCCAATGACTATGTGAAAAGATTCAAGGTTCAAGCCTTGGACTGTCATGATCCAAACATCACGGAGAAGCAACTTGTAAACTTGTGCATCAACGGCATGATCCCTGTCTACAGAGCTTTATTGGAAAATCTTCGTTTCCAGACCTTTTCAGAACTTCATGAAGCGGCGAAGAGGTCAGCGACTACTGCACCCGCTTTACTGGAAAAAGAAAAAACTACAAAAGTTGGGGAACCGCGAGAGACTTGAGGTAGCAGGCGTCTGACCAACAAACAATATAACCTCCAGCCTTCCACAAATGTTGTTGCAGAAGGGAGCAAATGGAAAGCAGAACCGCAGCGCAAGCCAGCTCCCCCGAAAGTACCAAGAAAGGATAATCAAACCCGGGACGCACAAGCTCCAACTCAAAACGCATATCCAGCGGAACCTGACTTCCCTATCTCCATTGAAGAGGTCATTGAACTGCTGGATGCCTAGATCCAAGACGGTGCAATCAAGTTGTCATATGTCAGAAAAGAACCAACTGAAGAGGAAATGGAGAATCCTCGTTAATGTTGTTTTCATAGATTCGTCAATCATTCCACAAAGGACTGAGGAACCTTGAAGCGCACATTTCAAGAAAAAGTCGAATCAGGAGAACTCAACTTGGGGACTGATGGAGTACAAAGAAATCCTCTCCCAGTCAGAACCTTCACTCTTTCTGAACCGCCTGTCAAAGAAGCAGTTCAATCCTTAATCGAGCATGTTACGAACTATTGTACTTATCAAAGCCTCAAAGGGGAGACATGTTTGCTGCATTGAATCACATCGTGTCAGGGAAGTGTTTATTGATTCAAAAGACATTTCCTGAGCCTGCTGCAACAGACAAAGAAATGTATGACATGGGCCTACTCACTACAGTGCAACTCAAAGGAAATGAATTCAGAATAGTGTTCTTTGATGTTGGCACAGCCATCAACATAATTCCTTTGAGAACTCTCGGAGACGCTGGCATTACTCGACAAGAAGCTACGCATGCTCCCATGTCAATCAGAGACCATGAAGGTATATTCAGAGATGCATACGGCTACATCACCCTCAAAGTCAGAGAAAACTCGATCTGCACTGAGACCAAGTTTTATATACTACGCGAAGATCCAGGATATGATATGATTCTTGGACGACCTTGGATTCATGCTGGAAAGGTGATTCTAATGCCTTCGGTTGAAGAAAGCTCTGATTCAGAAGAAATAGAAGATACTCCATCATTCGAGCATCTGGAGGAAGTTAATGGTAGAATTAGCACAGAAACCTGGAGAAAGTGCACACTCTTTTATCAAAAGGTTTTGTACTCAGGCAAGTATGATTCCCCTTCATGCGCCTATACTACCAATGGTTGATTATGTTTCCCTGGTCCGAGGACTTCTTCCCACTAATAACTTAACCGTCGCAAGTGCTATGAGTCGATAGCCTCACCGCGCCAATATTACACCAAATGGTTGAATACAGAGCTTCTTCAAACTGAGCATTTTATCAAAAGGTTTATTGTTGAAGACATGGATCAACATGACAGACAGTACTCTGAATACTCCCCTTTGCATGAGTGTCCATATGTGCCACAGCAATGGAATCCTATCGCACGAGGAATTCCGAACCAACAGAAGATATTCAAGGCACATACAATCAAACCTAAAAAGTTCCAGGAAGGAGATTTAGTTCTCAAAGCAACTAAGCGTAACTTTCATTCTGCAAGGAACTCCAAATGGGAAGGACCTTTCATGATTTCTAAGTCTGTTGTCGGTGGATACTACAGATTGATTAACATAGATGGAAAGGCGAACGTGGCAGTAATACACGAAAATTGGCTTAAGGCCTTTGACGCCTAAGGTCCCAGACGATTGAGGTATTAGGTGTTCGAGGCACGAATACCCAATATACCTGAATTTGGCATTTAGGATTTTCTTTCATTGCATTTCAATTTCTCCAAAACGTTTGCAATACTTGCATTCAGTATTTGAATTCAACAATTTATCAAAATTCGGTTCACTTTACTTAAAGAAAATCTCTATCAAATCCAAAAGAAAATCCCCAATCATCTACCAGTCCAAAACCAATCAAAAATCAAAACCAAAATAAAATATCACATCTCACATCTCTCAGAAGTTCAGAAGTTCAAGAGACTATGAAAAGGAAATCAAATAAAATCAGCAAAGAAAGATTTTCGCTCCTCTGCATCCTTCAAGACTTGTAAGGCCGCCTTCTCCATATTCAACTCTTCAGTCAGCCTAGCAATCTTGTCTTCCTTCTCCATCACAGCAGCGTTGGGAAAGGGTATGTTTTTCTCACATGAATCCTTAATGGAATTTATCTTCTTACGAAGCCACTTCACGTTGAAGCCAAGTCTCTCAGAATTCTCCAAGTTGAACTCCAATCAAAGAGTATATCTGGAGTAACAGTATTTCTGGCCCTAGCGCATATATCACTTACAACACACAAGATAACACTTACTTGCATTTGTAAAGAGTAAGCACGCTTGGGATCTCTGGTAACGATGATGTGACCAAATTTCCTCCACATCTTCTCATACAAGCCGGCATATCCAATAGGAACACTGAATCCACCAACTAGTTCGTCGTATGGGAATGATGCATCAAATGGAGGATCGAAAGCAAATCCCGCACTCGGATATTCATGCACCACTATACGATTCTCAATTACTCTAGAAATTTCTACAGTCAGGGCGACAGTTTCTTCAGTTTCTTCCACTCGTGGTTCGGCTTCATCCGCCACTGGAGCAACAACAATTGAAGTCTCAGTTTCCTTAATGGTTTCAGTAGCAATACCCTCATTTCCTTGAGGTGCATAGGTGTTTTTCCCTTCATCAATAACCACAGGGTTGTTCGAATCATCATTATTGGTTCCATTATTCTCAACTTCGGCATTTGATACCTAATACGAAGATTACATGAGATTAGAGCAATCTAAACATGGAAACCAAATGGAATCATAAACTACAGCATTCAAGTGGTCTAACATCATCAAATCCCATCATTATGCATTCAAGACATGAAAAAATAGCGTAAAAGCCATAAAGACACGTTTTACAACAAGTCTGTCTGAGGAGATTTTACTCTGCCATGTACAAGACGACTAACTGGGAGCAATTCACAAGTAATATGAGGTTGAGTCATATACCATTATCTTTGTATAGATGTACTCTACGACATATCCAAATTTTATAACAATTGGGTAAACGAGCAAAGACACGTGATCAAAACATCGGGCCACATACCAGCTGAAAATTTTCTGGAAGTATCCTGGAAGTTTACTGTTTTGCCTATTTCAGGCCCTAAACATGCTTGAAAGTCAAAAAGCTTCATTTCTAATGTTTGGAAATTTCTTGGGCACCAAAATACATGGGTAGACCGCGAAAATCCGACATCAGACGAAGATTCTATGGCGTTTTCCTAAGTGGAAATTGAATTATTGTCTTTACTTTTGATGGACTTTACAAATATCCTCATCACACAATAATTCTATCCCTCTCCTTGTACAATCTCATCAGGGGCCCAATAAAAATATATGGACTTCCAAATATACCCCTTGTATATAATTGGATAACAAAATCAAACTTCAGTTATTAACAAAAATTAAAAACCGAACGAGAGAGAGAGAGAGATCCAGCTGAAGCTCTGCTCTGCTCGTGAAATTTTGATTCAAAGTTTTCCGTTTCAATCTATGCTTCGGGGATTGAAATTCACCTTCTCATCCATCTTCTTCATCATCTGTGCATCTAGATTCATCCACTGAATCGGAGATTTTACCTCCGTTTAACTGAAATTTCCATTAACAACATAAATTGGTACTCGTTCAACTGGATGTCTCTTTCTGAAATAAATTATTATTGTTGATGTTTATTTGAAGATTCATATAGTTGTTTTTGATGATTTCATGTTAGTTTCATTGATTTTTATTTACAATTTTTGTTTTTGGTTGTTGATGCAGAGATCGTGATTTATTTGGGAAGATTGATTTCGTGATTATTCCGTTAGATTGATTGGTTGATATCGATATAGTTTGATCTTTAGATCCTTATTCATCTATTAAACAGGTACCTTTTAATTTTTGATCTGTTATTTACATTTTCTTTTTCTTAAATCTGCTGATAAACTTTTGTTTTATGTTTATTCTGAAATGTTGAAGAATTTCGTTTTGTGTCAACTGTTGTTGTTGATCCAAAATTGATGCTGAAATGTTTATGATTCATGTTTGTTATGTATATTTAGACACTCTACTGATTCTGATTTTGATGAAAAGTAGATATTATGTTGTTGATACAAAAACACTCTACTGAAATGTTGTTGATCCAAATTTTTGAACATAAAATGTTCTTATTTCCACTTTTTTTTTGTTATTTCTTTTGTAGATTTGCAGATAATCATTATGCATTCAATTTGTTGATAATGTAGCTTTAATTTTACCTTCTACATTGAATTTAACTTTCACGAGGGGGCGTAGCCCCCGAGTGAGGCGCGACGTAATACAAATATGTAGCTTAGGGTAGTTTTGGATGCTTTTCATTTTGGTTTGCATTGAAATTCATGCTTTTACTACCTCTTATTGAATCAACTGTGATATTTTACACAGATTTATTGGATCAACTGTGATTGTTTATCCTATTTTTATTTGGATAAACTGTTGTTGTTTATCCCCTAAATTGGATAAACTTCTACTGTTGAACCATTTTATTTGATAAGCTGTGATTGTTTACTCAAAAACATCACTGAAATGGATAAACTTTTGTTGTTTATCCTATTTTTATTCGGATCAACTGTTATTGGATAAACTTCTACTGTTGATCCATTTTATTGGATCAATGGTGATTGTTTACACAGATTTATTCTGAACACCACTATATGTTATGGTTGTTGCAGGCCAAGATGGTTGTTGCAGAGTTCAAATTTTGCAATCAGACTGTCTCTCATCCTGTTTCATTTTCAACTACTGTCAAGGATATGATAAGTGTGGTGAAACAAAAGTGGCCTTATGTTCCTGAAGAACTTATAATTTTTGGTTACATTGTAGATGGTATTTCAAATGTCATCAATCACGATTTAGATTTGAGGTTTTTCATTCACTACTGCAGCTCACAAGGGATTGACTTGTTGAAGTTTGAAATCCAGTTAAGGACTTGTGTTGATTTTATTCCTTTATCATCTTCTTCTGCTCATGCTCCTGCTTCTTCGTCATCATCAAGTTGTATTTCAAGTGATGAGGTAGTTGTTGTGGAAGACATCACTGATGATGCGTGTTTGATCAAAAAGGTACCGAAGAAGTCTGATGCTTGGGTCAACATCTTAACTGGAGTAGGGCAATTTTTTGAAGGTGGTATTGCTGAAGTTAAGGACTGTATTACAAAGTATGAAATGTGTAGTGGTCGCAAATACAAAATAGTCAAGAGTGACTTTGAACGATACACCGTGGAGTGCAAGTTCAAGAATGATGAAAATTATCGTTGGAGGTTTCATGCCTCTCTCCTTGCCAAATCAAATGGTGTATTCCAATGCAAGACATATTTTGCAGAGCATTCATGTAGTTTAGCTTCATCTGATCCTTCAAAAGTTAGGATGAGAAAATCGTTTATGAAGAATATCTTGGCAGATGATTTACGAGCATCGAAAAAGAAGAAGACTGATTCTGATGTTATAGATTTATTCTGAAATGAATATGGGGTTGACCTCACGTATATTCAGTCATACCATGGTTAAACTTCACCAAGCAATTTCTTTGGGGTGACGACATCAAATCTTCTTCAGACTTTGTTTGGTATAAAGATGTTATTCAACATTACAATCCTGGAAGTGTCGTCAATTTTGAGTATGATAGTATGACGCGTCAGTTCAAAAGGTTTTTCGTTGCTTTTGAAGCTTCCATAACTGGTTTCAACAATTACTGTCGTCCAATGCTATTTATTGATTGCACCTTTCTCACTGGAAAGTTCAAATGTGGTCTTATGGTTGCATGCGGCAAAACTGGTAACCAAGGTATGACTTTTAACTTTTTACTCTTTTCATTTAGTAGTTTTAGTAACCAACTTGTTTGTTTGATCCATCAACATGGATAAACATCCATTGTTGATCCAACTGAAATGGATAAACTTCTACTGTTGATCCAACTGAAATGTATCAATTTCAGTTTTATGTCACTTACTGTTGATCCATCATCATGGATAAACATCCACTGTTGATCCAACTGAAATGGATAAACTTCTAATGTTGATCCAACTGAAATATATCAATTTCAGTTTTATGCCACTTATTTTCTTTTTTGTTTTTTGTAGAGATCTATCCAGTAGCATTTGGACTTGTTCCTTGTGAAAATTGTGAGAGTTGGCAATGGTTCT
The DNA here is from genome assembly GCF_003573695.1 of Papaver somniferum. Taxonomy (NCBI): domain Eukaryota; kingdom Viridiplantae; phylum Streptophyta; class Magnoliopsida; order Ranunculales; family Papaveraceae; genus Papaver; species Papaver somniferum. Next base: position 28,251,278 of record NC_039363.1, on the reverse strand, counting down.
TAACCAATTTGAAGGGTATTATTCGTGAAGCTCGTCCACTGACCATCATATCAGATCGTGGAATCGGCCTTTTAAAGCATGTGCCTGAAGTCTTCCCAAAATGCTTATCAATCCTTCTGTCTGTACCATATGAAAGGAAATATTCCTGTTCCAAAGGACAAGAGCAGACAAACTGCAGTCAAGTTATTCGAACAGTGCTACTCTGCATTAACAAAGGAATTTTTTTTGCTGCTGCGAAGAGTATGAGTAATCTAAAGTTGGATTCAGTGGTTGCTTGGATGATGAAGATTCCATTAGAGAAATGGGTTGCTCATGCATTTCCAGGAGAGAGGTGGGGTGAGAACACATCTAATATTGCTGAGAGTTTTAATAATGTTATTAAGCGTGATAAGCCGCTTCCATCACTTGAGCTAGTCAATTCTATTCGTGCTAAGGTAATGGAGCAGAATTAGAAGAGGTTATTGGAGTCTAACAAGTGGACTACAGTGCTTACTCCTCGTATGCAATCGAGGTTTAACAAGAGGATAAACGACTGCCCTTCATACAAGTTTCGTAGATCAAGTGAGAAAGTATGTGAGATCATTTCTTCAACAGGAAAGCATACCGTCGACTTGGATTTTAGAACTTGTAGCTGAAAATGGTGGAAAAAACATAGCTTCCCTTGCACTCATGCAATGAAGGCAATGTTGCAGATTGGAAATAATGAACCGTACAAGTATACCAGCCCTTACTATACTTCTGACTACTATAGAAAGTTGTACTCTCGACCCATATATCCTATTTCGGGCTATGAGAAGCCACCTGGAATTAATGAAAAGGGTTATGTTTTGCCTCCCATGGTGGTAGAGAACAAGCTGGAAATCCTAAAGGTACTAGGTATCGGGTAGTCGTGAAAAGGTGCGCAAGAAGAGGAAGTGTGGCCAATGTGGGATGCTAACCTTTCACAACCGGAGAACATGTCGCAAAACTCCTTTGGCTCCTCGTGCACCAACATTTTGCAAGGAGTCTCATTCCAGGATTATTAAGTTCTTGAAGAGAATGTTGTTCTGAAGTTCTTTTGGTGTTTTCATATTTTGAACAACTTGTTTTAGGTTTCTCACTAGTTGGTTGTTTCTTTTTCTTTTTTAAAATGCATTTTTGGTTTGGACTTGTTAATTTTTTTGATGACATAGATTCTTATTTGTTGTTATGAATTCTATTCTTATGTTTCTTGTGTATATGTCAGTATGCAGGTTCCAGTTTTATTGAAATGCATCAACAATGGATCAACAATGATTGTTTATCCAAGTGAAATGGATCAACAATGGTTGTGTTTCTTGGATCAAATTTTGCAGGAAACATACTTGTATAAATTGTATCAGCTGCACTTGTTTATCCTTTTTTTGTGGATCAACAACGGTTGTTTATCCAAGTGAAATGGATCAACAATGGTTGTTTATCCAAGTGAAATGGATCAACAATGGTTGTTGACACACAAAACAAAAAAATAATTGGCATGGTTCTATCTCTATTTGCTAGTAAACTCCTCAAGCTTACCTGTAACATTCATTTATAATCAGAGCAATAATACATTCAAATGTTTCATAATAACATATTCATTCATAATCAGACCTACAATAATGTTTCATGATAACATATTCATTCATAATGAGACCTACAATTAGATTTACTTACTAATATAGATTTTTTTAAAAACTACAGTTTCATTTCTTTACAGACCATAAAAGGACCATGAAAAGACAGCAAGCTCACTCTAATGGTTCAACTGAGTCTTGCAATTGCATTATTTTTGTAACGGAGTCAGTAGCAGAATCAGGAAGTAGGATAACATCAGCAGCTGAATCAGGTTTCTTCCATGCACCCAATTCTGACAAGATTCTTACTGCAATCTTCACTCTCTTCTTGTTCAACTTCTCATCTAAGTTAGTGATTTCAGATATATTTTCACAGTTTCCACGCTTTACCAAATTCTTCATGTACATGCAAGTGTGCAATGCACAATCGCATCCGTCTTGTGCTGGTACAGTGTAGTGTGAAAAGCTTGTCTGTATATCACCACCTGTCTATGGATCTTTGTGGCCCATTTCATTCAGCACTTTAGTCAGTGGCATTATTATCACAGAATACTGCCAGTTGTAAGCCGCATTACGCCTTTCAGAGTTGTACACTATCCATTTTCCTTTTACCAATACAAGCACCACCCAATGGTATCCAACACCTTGCTGATCAGTCAAGCACATTGGTATAATGAGGTATGTGTCTTCAACATTCCCTGTGTAACTTTTCCTTAGCTTTTCCGGAATCCCATAAATCTCTACCTTTTGTATATTTTTCTTGGCTAATGCCATTCCCAATATTGGTTGTATCAATATATTTTTCAAATATATTAGTTTGTCATATTATGAATCATCTTAACTAGAGAACTATATATCAAAACAAGTAAATTTCACTTGGATCAACAGTGGTTGTTTACCCCATTCACTTGGATAAACTCTCATTGTTGATCCACAAAGAAACCAATATTTTATGCTACCTGCATAATCATTTGTTGAGAGAATAATGTGGTATATACGGCGATTCCATCTTTGTATTCAGCATGGTGGTGTATTAATCTAAGTTAGTGATTTCAGATATAGGAATATTTTCCATCTTTGTATTCAGCATGGTGGTGTATTAATCTAATATTTTCATGGTGGGTATTATTCACATTTCATACTTTGTAATACATCATCAGTGGTGCATCGAAAAAGAAGAAGATGATAGATGCATTTATGTGTCTAATGTATCTCAACTGTATATATTTTTAGTGCTCGATTTTGTACTTATTTTGGTTATTTTATGTCTTTATAGGTATTTTGGAGAAATAAGCTTTTACGGCGAAATTGGCTCGAAAAGTTGTTAAAGGCACCTGGGAGGACATTTGCTATTCGGACTCTCGCTTTGGATAAGGGGAACCCATTTCTAGGCATGTGCTAAAGGGACACCGAGACTGGATATGGGAAGGTCAGTTTCCTTCCCAAATTCAAAACAGAATTTTGGCGGGAAACTGGTATCATGCATGCTATCTAGGGGTGTCAACGGGTCCGGGTCCTCCCGGGTATCACTAGACCCGGACCTGGACCCTACTTATAAAGGTCGGGTCCGGTTCCTAACGGTTCCGGGTCCGGTTCCTAAAGTTGTGGACCCAGAACCGGACCCGTTTAAATACCCGGGTACCCGTCGGTTCCGGGTACCCATTGGGTCTAAAGAAAACTATTTAAAAAATCTCAAAAACTTAATATATTTCTCTTTTTAGCTTGGATTTAAGTAATTTTTATAAAAAAATATTATTATTTCTTATGAATGTACTAAATAAAGATTAAATGTAAGAGAAAAAATTTAAATGAGTAAAATATCAAAGCTAAAACTAGAAAAAATACTTATAATTTTGCTAAAAACATGAATAAAAGAATGAATAAACGGGTACCCGATACCCGCGGGTACCCAATGGTTATTACCCGTTTGGACCCGTTTAAATTCGGGTCCAATCGGATAATTACCCGCCGGGTCCTAAGTAGCTAATGGGTCCAACTTTAGGACCCGGAACCGGACCCTAATATACCGGGTCCGGTTCCGGATCCGGGTAATGGGTACCCATTGACAGCCCTAATGCTATCACTGGCAGATTTTCAACTCGATTTTTGGACGAGTTTTATGGAGATTCAACCTCTGTTTTTCGTTGGGCTGGACTTGTTACTTCATAACAGGGCTGGTAGAGGTGATTTGAAGGGACAGAATTGGCTGGATAAGCCGTGAAAGGGGAAGAGAGCTAAACAGGGAAGAAGTCGGATATTGGGTCCTCTTTGAGTCGAATTTGGAGTCCCAGCGTGACTAGAGTGCAGATATACATTCATATAGATTCTACTATATCTAACTAAGAGTTTGGGAAGAGCACGGACTCAACAGAAGCCGCAAACAGAGAAATTCCCGTAACTTGCTGCCGAAGAAAAAAAAGAGATAAACCAAAAGAATTCGGGGAGATTTGATTCACCTGTTGGCTATAAATATCATTGTTTCGAGACCCAGGGGAGTTATCAAGAGTTTTGGGGGTCACTTGGAACCAGAGAAACTAAGAACAGAAATCATACCTGCTGCTGCTGCTGCTGCTCGAGGAGGAAGACGAAGAAGGAAGAACGGACTCGCAGAGTCTGTCGTTTTTCCACAGTACTTACAGCGAAATCAAACTGTCGTTTCTCTACAGCATATCGTTATTATCGTATATAAACAACTCATCAGTTTTGTAACAGCGACGCTGTAACACTTCTACAGCGTTGCGAATTTCTGTTTCATCTTGTTTCTTCAATAAAAACACCTATTCATCCATGAGTGATTATTTTGTGCGTGTTTTTACCATGAAGAGCTAAACCCCAACACTGGGATGACGGAGGAAGCCTTATTTCACAAACGTTTGGTAACTATAATCGATTCTTTATGACTTTTGCACTTGTTCTTATCGTTTTATGATTTTTATTAATTAGTTGTGATTTCGTTTGATGGTGTATGCTTAGACGTAAGAGCTTTTGATGCACCATGCTTGTGATTTACAATTGATGTTTTACAAAATCTATTTTTGGCAAATAAAAGAGTCAACAAAAGAGCTAGAATAGTTATGAGTCGTTATATGAACTTACTGAATGTGATTAATGGTGGAATCCGAAGTTCTAGTATATCTCTTGATCGTGTGACATCTTCTGTATATATTTTTATTGTTTTTAAATTTTTACAAGTCCGAGCAACGAATTCTTATTTACCGCACGAAAAATACTACAACAAAATGGCGCCGCCGACGCGGACTTGTATATAGATTTATTTTTATTTTTTTAGGTTTATTTTTTTTATTATTATTATTTGTTCCTTTTTATTTTGTCTTTTTTTTCTTTGATTTACAGGTTCGAAGTGGAGCACTAAGGACTTGGAGAGGAAAAAGGACAAATTTTAGGATTTAATTTTTAATTTTTTTAGAGTGTGTGAGGAAAACTGTAATTTTTATTTATTTATTTATTTTGGACTTTGGACTTTAAACAATTGGACTTTATTTTTTTTAACCCTACGGAAGGGTATTATTAAACAAAAAAAATATTATATAAACTGTGTGCAGGGAAGGACGACGATTACTATATCGTCTCGGCCCCTCGGGTTCGTACATGACATATGAGTCGTGGCCCGAGTCGACTTCAACGGTTCATCCCCCGTCTGGTACGGGAGGTAAGTCCATCGAAACACTCGCGAATCTCCTGTAAGCGAATTACTGTATTCCTTAAGGTGATTCATTGATTGAGGACGAATTTGGACTGTTTTTAAATTCCTAGAAAAGGGCAAGGCCTGGCCAATACAAGATAAGGATTCGGATTTCATCACCGCTCCCTTCTTGCCCGCCTTAGGAAAACAAAACCGAACGTGAACCTAAGCTTTAAAATTTGGAATAGAACGAGACCGATAGGGTAACGAGCTTAATAGGAAACTCGTTCGAAAAATATTGGTTGCTCTTTAAGCACACTTCGAAGTTCAGGATGGTTTCTGTGAGTTGAATGCGTGACTGCGCCGCCTTGAATATCGGTGAGGCCTTGGGTATCAAAGCTCCACTGAGCTTCCCTCGCCTCTATTCAACTCACTTTGACTCGTACTGATTCCAGAGAATTTGCTCAGATTGTAACGAATTCCTTTTCGAAGGATTAGAAGCTGGTCTAGTGACAATCTAAGTGGAGCCATCATGCTTTTTGTTTGCTAGAAATTTAGGTTTGTTTTGGTCGAGTCGGCCTTGTTTTTGGTTGTGTAGAATTCCCTTGCAATTAAGAATGTCGAACTGGTATGATAGAAGCCAATACAATGAGTATCGACCTGAATTTGAATATGGACATCATCCTTTCTATGACCATGTTGGGAATAGTGGTTGGGAACGCCATCATTTGGAAGGATATGGGTCATACCCTGGTGAGCCCAATTACTATACACACATGCATCAGTATTACGAGAAAGAAGATTATAGTACTAGTTCTTCGTCTCTAGAGGATACAATCAAACTATTGAAAAGTAGTCCTTTTTATGATCCTTTTGTTCCTATTCCTCCTTTAGAAGAGTCCCTCAGGGAGTTAGCTGAGTCGACGCGTAAGTTAGCTGAGATGAATTGTGTAATTATAGAAGAAATAACTACAATAATGAGTGCACTTTGTATAGAGGAATCCCTCAAGTTGATGGCTGAGACGAACGAAAGACTTGCTCGAAATAATCTTACTTTCCAATATAGTGTTTCCAATAGTACCCTTGAAAATGAGGATAGTTATTTGCATAATCAAGATGCCGAGGTTAGAATTGGTAACACTACTTTTTTAGATGAGGTTCAACCATTTTCATGTTACAATGATGATGATGATGAGGATAGTGCTGATGAAGAATCTGAAATATATGGGAATAGTGATCAGGAATTTGTTACCCCAATTGAGCCTTATAATGATTATATTATTTCTGGTTCAGATCCTAATAATTTTAACAATTATTCACCTATTCAAAAGGACGAGGATTTGACTAGAGATACCCCCGTTTTAGACGATGTAGTATGTCCTGTTTACGAATCCGATAAAGGTTTAGAGGAACCGGTTTATCTTGAGACTACTGTTTTCGAGTCGAACGATTTAGAAACTGTAATCGATGATGGTTTCGAGGAACGGTTTTATCCTGAGAATACTGTTTTAGAGTCGTACGATTTAGAAACAATAGTCTTAGATGAACTCGTAGAGATTAATGAGGATGAACCTGACTTATAGAACCTGAACCTGAACCGCAATTAGCGATAGTTATCAGGAAACTAGGTAAGGGCATGCTAGTCTTGTCCATTTTCTTGGTTCACTGCAGTTTCCTTTTGTCAGCTCTTTTTGGTTTTAAAGACCCACAGTTATTTCGACTACTATTGTACGGTTCGAGTTGACTAATCCTTTCTTAGTCTGGCTGAAGACTTTAAACTTAGCACTTCTTGGGAGGTAACCCAACATTCATGCGACACGGTAATATCTTTCCTTATCTCTTTTGCTTCAAATGGTAACAGTTTCTCCTTGTTCATGCTTTTAATTTCATCTTTAGAACATTGAGGACAATGTTAGATTTAAGTTTGGGGGTATGGGAGAAACTTTTTAGTTGCAGTATGAATAAATAAACTCCAGAGCTTAGAAATTTATGCCTATTTAGGATTGCACTAACTAATCTAAGTGGATGGAAGCATTTTGGTTGTAGGAGTTGAGGAACCAATCTGATTAGATGGCAACATCTAGAAGAGTCTATTCATAAAAGCACAGAGCTCAGGTGTTAGAAATAACATGATAGTTTCACCATATCTCGTTGAGTCCTTTTCACTTCTATTTTTATTTTATTTTGTTTTTAAACTATGTTTCTCTAAGTGATAGGTGGGGCCCACGATTCAAGTTGTTACCAATGCTAGGGTGAATTAGAGTGATTGAGATACCATGAAAAAAAAAGGGATAAAAAAATGGTAGTTACCAAAAAGTTTGAAAAAAAAAGAGAGAAAATATTGAGACCAGACCATTTGACCAAAAGGAATAAATTCAATAAAGTCGACCACTGGTACCCTTGTATATGCCAGTTGTGTTGACCTAGAGTTAGGTTATCGACCACTGGTTCCCTTGTATATGCCAGTGTGTTGATATTAGTCAGACTAATATCTCAATCCATTAGGATAGGTTCATTTTGGCGGAGGCCTTCAGACATATATGGGAAACGCCGTTCACTTAGTAAACATCAAAACCGATTTCATCACCGTTTCCTTCTTGCCCGCCTTAGGAAACGAAACCAAACGCGAACCTAAGCCTAAAATTTTGAATAGAACGAGACCTATAGGGTAACCAGCTTAATAGGGCAGTCATTCGAAAAATATTGGTTACTCTTTTGAGCATACTTCGAAGTTCAGGATGGTTTCTGTGAGTTGAATGCGTGACTGCGCCGCCTTGATATCGGTGAGGCCTTAGGTATCAAAGATCCACTGAGCTTCCCTCGCCTCTATTCAACTCACTTTGACTCGTACTGATTCCAGAGAATTTGCTCAGATTGTAACGAATTCCTTTTCGAAGGATTAGAAGCTGGTCTAGTGACAATCTAAGTGGAGCTATCATGCTTTTTGTTTGCTAAAAATTTAGGTTTGTTTTGGTCGAGTCAGCCTTGTTTTTGGTTGTGTAGAATTCCCTTGCAATTAAGAATGTCGAACTGGTATGATAGAAGCCAATACAATGAGTATCGACCTGAATTTGAATATGGACATCATCCTTTCTATGACCATGTTGGGAATAGTGGTTGGGAACGCCATCATTTGGAAGGATATGGGTCATACCCTGGTGAGCCCAATTACAATCCACACATGCATCAGTATTACGAGCAAGAAGATTATAGTACTAGTTCTTCGTCTCTAGAGGATACAATCAAACTATTGAAAAGTATTCCTTTTTATGATCCTTCTGTTCCTATTCCTCCTTTAGAAGAGTACCTCAGGGAGTTAGCTGAGTCGACGCGTAAGTTAGCTGAGATGAATTGTGTAATTATAGACGAAAGAACTACAATAATGAGTGCACTTTCTATAGAGGAATCCCTCAAGTTGATGGCTGAGACGAACGAAAGACTTGCTCGAAATAATCTTACTTTCCAATATAGTGTTTCCAATAGTACCCTTGAAAATGAGGATAGTTATTTGCATAATCAAGATGCCGAGGTTAGAATTGGTAACACTACTTTTTTAGATGAGGTTCAACCATTTTCATGTTACAATGATGATGATGAGGAGGATAGTGCTGATGAAGAATCTGAAATATATGGGAATAGTGCTCAGGAATTTGTTACCCCAATTGAGCCTTATAATGATTATATTATTTCTGGTTCAGATCCTAATAATTTTAACAATTATTCACCTATTCAAAAGGACGAGGATTTGACTAGAGATACCCCCGTTTTAGACGATGTAGTATGTCCTGTTTACGAATCCGATAAAGGTTTAGAGGAACCGGTTTATCTTGAGACTACTGTTTTCGAGTCGAACGATTTAGAAACTGTAATCGATGATGGTTTCGAGGAACGGTTTTATCCTGAGAATACTGTTTTAGAGTCGTACGATTTAGAAACAATAGTCTTAGATGAACTCGTAGAGATTAATGAGGATGAACCTGACTTAGAAGAATCAATTGCCCATTTTCAGGAATCTGATGACCTAGAAATTAGGGAGATTGTGACTAGTCTAACTAGAGACACTGAAAACTCTAAGTTTGGGGGTGATTATCATTCTCCATATGCTTTAACTCTTAGAAAGGTCCCTCACTTGGGACTTGACATCAATGACTCAACCATCGTACAAGATTATCTTCATACTCGCTCCCCCGAACCTCATAATGTCCATAAGGAATTTCAGTCGTTAGAAACCCATCCTCTGGTTGATGTGGTTTACCCAGGATATGATACCCAGATCGATTTTGTTTTCCCACCAAATAGTTTTCTTCCAAATGTGGGAACGTTTGTATTTAAAATGAGTCGAATATTAAGTTCTGAGACTAAGCCTAAGTACTTTAGGTTAATAGAATCGACACATTTTCCTAAGAATGACCACTACTCTCACTGTGGTCAATTATGTAAGTCAAACCTGATTGACTTAGAGGATCCTCAGTTATTTAGGCTATTATTTTGTGATTCTAAGTTCTTATTTGAGTTTTTCCAGACTCTAAGACCTAATAATTTGGATCCAACCTATGAGGAAATGCATCCGAGGAAAATATTATATTTAGACCCTTTTATAGAACCTGAACCTGAACCGCAATTAGCGATAGTTATCAGGAAACTAGGTAAGGGCATGCTAGTCTTGTCCATTTTCTTGGTTCACTGCAGTTTCCTTTTGTCAGCTCTTTTTGGTTTTAAAGACCCACAGTTATTTCGACTACTATTGTACGGTTCGAGTTGACTAATCCTTTCTTAGTCTGGCTGAAGACTTTAAACTTAGCACTTCTTGGGAGGTAACCCAACATTCATGCGACACGGTAATATCTTTCCTTATCTCTTTTGCTTCAAATGGTAACAGTTTCTCCTTGTTCATGCTTTTAATTTCATCTTTAGAACATTGAGGACAATGTTAGATTTAAGTTTGGGGGTATGGGAGAAACTTTTTAGTTGCAGTATGAATAAATAAACTCCAGAGCTTAGAAATTTATGCCTATTTAGGATTGCACTAACTAATCTAAGTGGATGGAAGCATTTTGGTTGTAGGAGTTGAGGAACCAATCTGATTAGATGGCAACATCTAGAAGAGTCTATTCATAAAAGCACAGAGCTCAGGTGTTAGAAATAACATGATAGTTTCACCATATCTCGTTGAGTCCTTTTCACTTCTATTTTTATTTTATTTTGTTTTTAAACTATGTTTCTCTAAGTGATAGGTGGGGCCCACGATTCAAGTTGTTACCAATGCTAGGGTGAATTAGAGTGATTGAGATACCATGAAAAAAAAAGGGATAAAAAAAATGGTAGTTACCAAAAAGTTTGAAAAAAAAGAGAGAAAATATTGAGACCAGACCATTTGACCAAAAGGAATAAATTCAATAAAGTCGACCACTGGTACCCTTGTATATGCCAGTTGTGTTGACCTAGAGTTAGGTTATCGACCACTGGTTCCCTTGTATATGCCAGTGTGTTGATATTAGTCAGACTAATATCTCAATCCATTAGGATAGGTTCATTTTGGCGGAGGCCTTCAGACATATATGGGAAACGCCGTTCACTTAGTAAACATCAAAACCATCTATGATTTTCTATATCCATCTTCTTGATCTATCCATGTGATTAGTTTTGACTCCGAATATGATGTCCATAGTGCAACTATCTGAGTATAGCTCTGTCACTTTATATGAATTTTAGTATGCTTGAGTGCAAACTCGTGTACAGCAATTGGAATTTCGCATCAGGGTACGGTACTTCCTCCTGTAGTCAATAAGTATGCCAACCAAGGAGATTCTTTAGTGACTTCCAAGGTTCTGCGTAGATAGCTAAGGTCTGGAGTAAAGGTTTTGTGGGTATATCTCTTGTAAGCCCTCCCGAGACTATAACTCGGCCACTAGGGCCACCTAGGGGTTTAAAGGCTTGTTGCATACGCTAAATGCAACCGACGATGCCTGCGACAGTGAGTTAGGATTTTATTTTGAATTTTTGATTTGCTCGGGACTAGCAAATAATAAGTTTGGGGGTATTTGATAGATGCATTTATGTGTCTAATGTATCTCAATTGTATATATTTTTAGTGCTCGATTTTGTACTTATTTTGGATATTTTATGTCTTTATAGGTATTTTGGAGAAATAAGCTTTTGCGGCGAAATTGGCTCGAAAAGTTGTTAAAGGCACCTGGGAGGACATTTGCTATTCGGACTCTCGCTTTGGATAAGGGGAACCCATTTCTAGGCATGTGCTAAAGGGACACCGAGACTGGATAGGGGGAGGTCAATTTCCTTCCCAAATTCAAAACAGAATTTTTGCGGGAAACTGGTTTCATGCATGCTATCACTGGCAGATTTTCAACTCGATTTTTGGACGAGTTTTATGGAGATTCAACCTCTATTTTTCGTTGGGCTGGACTTGTTACTTCATAACAGGGATGGTAGAGGTGATTTGAAGGGCCATAATTGGCTGGATAAGCCGTGAAAGGGGAAGAGAGCTAAACAGGGAAGAAGTCGGATACTGGGTCCTGTTAGAGTGCAGATATACATTCATATAGATTCTACTATATCTAACTAAGAGTTTGGGAAGAGCACGGACTCAACAGAAGCCGCAAACAGAGAAATTCCCGTAACTTGCTGCCAAAGAAAAAAAAGAGATAAACCAAAAGAATTCGGGGAGATTTGATTCACCTGTTGGCTATAAATATCATTGTTTCGAGACCCAGGGGAGTTATCAAGAGTTTTGGGGGTCACTTGGAACGCAGAGAAACTAAGAACAGAAATCATACCTGCTGCTGCTGCTGCTGCTCGAGGAGGAAGACGAAGAAGGAAGAACGGACTCGCAGAGTCTGTCGTTTTTCCACAGTACTTACAGCGAAATCAAACTGTCGTCTCTCTACAGCATATCGTTATTATCGTATATAAACAGCATCATCTGTTTTGTAACAGCGATGCTGTAACACTTCTACAGCGTTGCGAATTTCTGTTTCATCTTGTTTCTTCAATAAAAACACCTATTCATCCATGAGTGATTATTTTGTGTGTGTTTTTACCATGAAGAGATAAACCCCAACACTGGGATGACGGAGGAAGCCTTATTTCACAAACGTTTGGTAACTATAATCGATTCTTTATGACTTTTGCACTTGTTCTTATCGTTTTATGATTTTTATTAATTAGTTGTGATTTCGTTTGATGGTGTATGCTTAGACGTAAGAGCTTTTGATGCACCATGCTTGTGATTTACAATTGATGTTTTACAAAATCTATTTTTGGCAAATAAAAGAGTCAACAAAAGAGCTAGAATAGTTATGAGTCGTTATATGAACTGATTGAATGTGATTAATGGTGGAATCCGAAGTCCTAGTATATCTCTTGATCGTGTGACATCTTCTGTATATATTTTTATTGTTTTTAAATTTTTACAAGTCCGAGCAACGAATTCTTATTTACCGCACGAAAAATACTACAACAGAAGACTGCTTCTGATGTTATAGATTTATTCTGAAATGAATATGGGGTTGACCTCACGTATAGTCAGTCATACCATGGTTTAAACTTCACCAAGCAATTTCTTTGGGGTGACGACATCAAATCTTCTTCAGACTTTGTTTGGTATAAAGATGTTATTCAACATTACAATTCTGGAAGTGTCGTCTATTTTGAGTATGATAGTATGACGCGTCAGTTCAAAAGGTTTTTCGTTGCTTTTGAAGCTTCCATAACTGGTTTAAACAATTACTGTCGTCCAATGCTATTTATTGATTGTACCTTTCTCACTGGAAAGTTCAAAGGTGGTCTTATGGTTGCATGTGGCAAAACTGGTAACCAAGGTATGACTTTTAACTTTTTACTCTTTTCATTTAGTAGTTTTAGTAACCAACTTGTTTGTTTGATCCATCAACATGGATAAACATCCATTGTTGATCCAACTGAAATGGATAAACTTCTACTGTTGATCCAACTGAAATGTATCAATTTCAGTTTTATGTCACTTACTGTGATCCATCATCATGGATAAACATCCACTTTGATCCAACTGAAATGGATAACTTCTAATGTTGATCCAACTGAAATATATCAATTTCAGTTTTATGCCACTTATTTCTTTTTTGTTTTTTGTAGAGATCTATCCAGTTGTATTTGGACTTGTTCCTTGTGAAAATTGTGAGAGATTGGCAATGGTTCTTAACCAATTTGAAGGTATTATTCATGAAGCTCGTCCACTGACCATCATATCAGATCGTGGAATCGGCCTTTTAAAGCATGTGCCTGAAGTCTTCCCAAATGCTTATCAATCCTTCTGTCTGTACCATATGAAAGGAAATATTCTTGTTCCAAAGGACAAGAGCAGACAAACTGCAGTCAAGTTATTCGAACAGTGCTACTCTGCATTAACAAAGGATTTTTTTTTGCTGCTGCGAAGAGTATGAGTAATCTAAAGTTGGATTCAGTGGTTGCTTGGATGATGAAGATTCCATTAGAGAAATGGGTTGCTCATGCATTTCCAGGAGAGAGGTGGGGTGAGAACACATCTAATATTGTTGAGAGTTTTAATAATGTTATTAAGCGTGATAAGCCGCTTCCAGCACTTGAGCTAGTCAATTCTATTCGCGCTAAGGTAATGGAGCAGAATTAGAAGAGGTTATTGGAGTCTAACAAGTGGACTACAGTGCTTACTCCTCGTATGCAATCGAGGTTTAACAAGAGGATAAACGACTGCCGTTCATACAAGTTTCGTAGATCAAGTGAGAAAGTATTTGAGATCATTTCTTCAACAGGAAAGCATACCGTCGACTTGGATTTTAGAACTTGTACCTGCAAATGGTGGCAAAAACATAGCTTCCCTTGCACTCATGCAATGAAGGCAATGTTGCAAATTGGAAATAATGAACCGTACAAGTATACCAGCCCTTACTATACTTCTGACTACTATAGAAAGTTGTACTCTCGACCCATATATCCTATTCCGGACTCTGAGAAGCCACCTGGAATTAATAAAAAGGGTTATGTTTTGCCTCCCATGGTGGTAGAGAACAAGCTGGAAAGCCTAAAGGTACTAGGTATCGGGTAGTCGTGAAAAGGTGCGCAAGAAGAGGAAATGTGGCCAATGTGAGATGCTCACATTTCACAACCGGAGAACATGTCGCAGAACTCCTTTGGCTCCTCGTGCACCAACATTTTGCAAGGAGTCTCATTCGAGGATTATTAAGTTCTTGAAGAGGATGTTGTTCTGAAGTTCCTTTGGTGTTTTCATATTTTGAACAACTTGTTTTAGGTTTCTGACTAGTTGGTTGTTTCTTTTTCTTTTTTAAAATGCATTTTTGGTTTGGACTTGTTAATTTTTTTGATGACATAGATTCTTATTTGTTGTTATGAATTTTATTCTTATGTTTCTTGTGTATATGTCATTATGCAGGTTCCAGTTTTATTGAAATGCATCAACAATGGATCAACAATGGTTGTTTATCCAAGTGAAATGGATCAACAATGGTTGTGTTTCTTGGATCAAATTTTGCAGGAAACATACTTGTATAAATTGTATCAACTGCACTTGTTTATCCTTTTTTTGTGGATCAACAATGGTTGTTTATCCAACTGAAATGGATCAACAATGGTTGTTTATCCAAGTGAAATGGATCAACAATGGTTGTTGACACACAAAACAAAAAAATAATTGGCATGGTTCTATCTCTATTTGCTAGTAAACTCCTCAACTTTACATACCTGTAACATTCATTTATAATCAAGCAATAATACATTCAAATGTGTTCATAATAACATATTCATTCATAATCAGACCTACAATAATGTTTCATGATAACATATTCATTCATAATGAGACCTACAATTAGATTTACTTACTAAATAGATTTTTTTAAAACTACAGTTTCATTTCTTTACAGACCATAAAGGACCATGAAAAGACAGCAAGCTCACTCTAATGGTTCAACTGAGTCTTGCAATTGCATTATTTTTGTAACAGAGTCAGTAGCATAATGAGGAAGTAGGATAACATCAGCAGCTGAATCAGGTTTCTTCCATGCACCCAAATCTGACAAGATTCTTACTGCAATCTTCACTCTCCTTGTTCAACTTCTCATCTATGTTAGTGATTTCAGATATATTTTCACAGTTTCCACGCTTTAACCAAATTCTTCATGTACATGCAAGTGTGCAATGCACAATCGCATTCCGTCTTGTGCTGGTACAGTGTAGTGTGAAAAGCTTGTATGTATATCACCACCTGTCTCTGGATCTTTGTGGCCCATTTCATTCAGCACTTTAGTCAGTGGCATTATCATCACAGAATAATGCCAGTTGTAAGCCGCATTGCGCCTTGCAGAGTTGTACACTATCCATTTTCCTTTTACCAATGCAAGCACCACCCAATGGTATCCAACCTTGCTGATCAGTCAAGCACATTGGTATAATGAGGTATGTGTCTTCAACATTCCCTGTGTAACTTTTCCTTAGCTTTTTCCGGAATCCCATAAATCTCTACCTTTTGTATATTTTTTCTTGGCTAATGCCATTCCCAATATTGGTTGTATCAATATATTTTTCAAATATATTAGTTTGTCATATTATGAATCATCTTAACTAGAGAACTATATCAAAACAAGTAAATTTCACTTGGATGAACATTGGTTGTTTACCCCATTCACTTGGATAAACTCTCATTGTTGATCCACAAAGAAACCAATATTTTATGCTACCTGCATAATCATTTGTTGAGAGAATAATGTGGTATATACGGCGATTCCATCTTTGTATTCAGCATGGTGGTGTATTAATCTAAGTTAGTGATTTCAGATATAGGAATATTTTCCATCTTTGTATTCAGCATGATGGTGTATTAATCTAATATTTTCATGGTGGGTATTATTCACATTTCATACTTTGTAATACATCATCAGTGGTGCATCGAAAAAGAAGAAGACTGCTTCTGATGTTATAGATTTATTCTGAAATGAATATGGGGTTGTCCTCACGTATAGTCAGTCATACCATGGTTTAAACTTCACCAAAGCAATTTCTTTGGGGTGACGACATCAAATCTTCTTCAGACTTTGTTTGGTATAAAGATGTTATTCAACATTACAATCCTGGAAGTGTCGTCAATTTTGAGTATGATAGTATGACGCGTCAGTTCAAAAGGTTTTTCGTTTCTTTTGAAGCTTCCATAACTGGTTTCAACAATTACTGTCGTCCAATGCTATTTATTGATTGTACCTTTCTCACTGGATAGTTCAAAGGTGGTCTTATGGTTGCATGCGGCAAAACTGGTAACCAAGTTAGACTTTTAACTTTTTTACTCTTTTCATTTAGTAGTTTTAGTAACCAACTTGTTTGTTTGATCCATCAGCATGGATAAACATCCATTGTTGATCCAACTAAAATGGATAAACTTCTACTGTTGATCCAACTGAAATGTATCAATTTCAGTTTTATGTCACTTACTGTTGATCCATCATCATGGATAAACATCCACTGTTGATCCAACTGAAATGGATAAACTTCTAATGTTGATCCAACTGAAATATCAATTTCAGTTTTATGCCACTTATTTTCTTTTTTGTTTTTTGTAGAGATCTATCCAGTTGCATTTGGACTTGTTCCTTGTGAAAATTGTGAGAGTTGGCAATGGTTCTTAACCAATTTGAAGGGTATTATTCGTGAAGCTCGTCCACTGACCATCATATCAGATCGTGGAATCGGCCTTTTAAAGCATGTGCCTGAAGTCTTCCCAAATGCTTACAATCCTTTGTCTGTACCATATGAAAGGAAATATTCCCGTTCCAAAGGACAAGAGCAGACAAACTGCAGTCAAGTTATTCGAACAGTGCTACACTGCATTAACAAAGGATTTTTTTTGCTGCTGCGAAGAGTATGAGTAATCTAAAGTTGGATTCAGTGGTTGCTTGGATGATGAAGATTCCATTAGAGAAATGGGTTGCTCATGCATTTCCAGGAGAGAGGTGGGGTGAGAACACATCTAATATTGCTGAGAGTTTTAATAATGTTATTAAGCGTGATAAGCCGCTTCCAGCACTTGAGCTAGTCAATTCTATTCGCGCTAAGGTAATGGAGCAGAATTAGAAGAGGTTATTGGAGTCTAACAAGTGGACTACAGTGCTTACTCCTCGTATGCAATCGAGGTTTAACAAGAGGATAAACGACTGCCGTTTATACAGTTTCGTAGATCAAGTGAGAAAGTATTTGAGATCATTTCTTCAACAGGAAAGCATACCGTCGACTTGGATTTAGAACTTGTAGCGGCAAATGGTGGCAAATACATAGCTTCCCTTGCACTCATGCAATGAAGGCAAGTTGCATATTGGAAATAATGAACCGTACAAGTATACCATCCCTTACTACTATTCTGACTACTATAGAAAGTTTGTACTCTCGACCCATATATCCTATTCCGGACACTGAGAAGCCACCTGGAATTAATGAAAAGGGTTATGTTTTCCTCCTATGGTGGTAGAGAACAAGCTAGAAAGCCTAAAGGTACTAGGTATCGGGTAGTCGTGAAAAGGGCGCAAGAAGAGAAGTGTGGCCAATGTGGGATGCTCTCTTTCACAACCGGAGAACATGTCGCAGAACTCCTTTGGCTCCTCGTGCACCAACATTTTGCAAGGAGTCTCATTCCAGGATATTAAGTCTTGAAGAGGATGTTGTTCTGAAGTTCTTTGGTGTTTTCATATTTTGAACAACTTGTTTTAGGTTTCTGACTAGTTGGTTGTTTCTTTTTCTTTTTTAAAATGCATTTTTGGTTTGGCTTGTTAATTTTTTTGATGACATAGATTCTTATTTGTTGTTATGAATTTTATTCTTATGTTTTCTGTGTATACGTCAGTATGCAGGTTCCATTTTTATTGAAATGCATCAACAATGGATCAACAATGGTTGTTTATCCAAGTGAAATGGATCAACAATGGTTGTGTTTCTTGGATCAAATTTTGCAGGAAACATACTTGTATAAATTGTATCAACTGCACTTGTTTATCCTTTTTTTGTGGATCAAAAATGGTTGTTTATCCAACTGAAATGGATCAACAATGGTTGTTTATCCAAGTGAAATGGATCAACAATGGTTGTTGACACACAAAACAAAAAAAATTATTGGCATGGTTCTATCTCTATTTGCTAGTAAACTCCTCAAGCTTTACATACCTGTAACATTCATTTATAATCAAAGCAATAATACATTCATGTAATCATAATAACATATTCATTCATAATCAGACCTACAATAATGTTTCATGATAAAATTCATTCATAATGAGACCTACAATTAGATTTACTTACTAATATAGATTTTTTTAAAACTACAGTTTCATTTCTTTACAGACCATAAAAGGACCATGAAAAGACAGCAAGATCACTCTAATGGTTCAACTGAGTCTTGCAATTGCATTATTTTTGTAACAGAGTCAGTAGCATAATGAGGAAGTAGGATAACATCAGCAGATGAATCAGGTTTCTTCCATGCACCCAATTCTGACAAGATTCTTACTGTAATCTTCACTCTCTTCTTGTTCAACTTCTCATCTAAGTTAGTGATTTCAGATATATTTTCACAGTTTCCACGCTTTACCAAATTATTCATGTACATGCAAGTGTGCAATGCACAATCGCATTCGTCTTGTGCTGGTACAGTGTAGTGTGAAAAGCTTGTCTGTATATCACCACCTGTCTCTGGATCTTTGTGGACCATTTCATTCAGCACTTTAGTCAGTGGCATTATCATCACAGAATACTGCCAGTGGTAAGACGCATTGCACCTTGCAGAGTTGTACACTATCCATTTTCCTTTTACCAATGCAAGCACCACCCAATGGTATCCACACCTTGCTGATCAGTCAAGCACATTGGTATAATGAGGTATGTGTCTTCAACATTCCCTGGTGTAACTTTTCCTTAGCTTTTCTGTAATCCCACAACTCTCTACCTTTTGTATATTTTTCTTGGCTAATGCCATTCCCAATATGGTTGTATCAATATATTTTTCAAATATATTAGTTTGTCATATTATGAATCATCTTAACTAGAGAACTATATATCAAAACAAGTAAATTTCACTTGGATGAACATTGGTTGTTTACCCCATTCACTTGGATAAACTCTCATTGTTGATCCACAAAGAAACCAATATTTTATGCTACCTGCATAATCATTTGTTGAGAGAATAATGTGGTATATACGGCGATTCCATCTTTGTATTCAGCATGGTGGTGTATTAATCTAAGTTAGTGATTTCAGATATAGGAATATTTTCCATCTTTGTATTCAGCATGATGGTGTATTAATCTAATATTTTCATGGTGGGTATTATTCACATTTCATACTTTGTAATACATCATCAGTGGTGCATCGAAAAAGAAGAAGACTGCTTCTGATGTTATAGATTTATTCTGAAATGAATATGGGGTTGTCCTCACGTATAGTCAGTCATACCATGGTTTAAACTTCACCAAGCAATTTCTTTGGGGTGACGACATCAAATCTTCTTCAGACTTTGTTTGGTATAAAGATGTTATTCAACATTACAATCCTGGAAGTGTCGTCAATTTTGAGTATGATAGTATGACGCGTCAGTTCAAAAGGTTTTTCGTTTCTTTTGAAGCTTCCATAACTGGTTTCAACAATTACTGTCGTCCAATGCTATTTATTGATTGTACCTTTCTCACTGGATAGTTCAAAGGTGGTCTTATGGTTGCATGCGGCAAAACTGGTAACCAAGTTATGACTTTTAACTTTTTACTCTTTTCATTTAGTAGTTTTAGTAACCAACTTGTTTGTTTGATCCATCAGCATGGATAAACATCCATTGTTGATCCAACTAAAATGGATAAACTTCTACTGTTGATCCAACTGAAATGTATCAATTTCAGTTTTATGTCACTTACTGTTGATCCATCATCATGGATAAACATCCACTGTTGATCCAACTGAAATGGATAAACTTCTAATGTTGATCCAACTGAAATATATCAATTTCAGTTTTATGCCACTTATTTTCTTTTTTGTTTTTTGTAGAGATCTATCCAGTTGCATTTGGACTTGTTCCTTGTGAAAATTGTGAGAGTTGGCAATGGTTCTTAACCAATTTGAAGGGTATTATTCGTGAAGCTCGTCCACTGACCATCATATCAGATCGTGGAATCGGCCTTTTAAAGCATGTGCCTGAAGTCTTCCCAAATGCTTACCAATCCTTTTATCTGTACCATATGAAAGGAAATATTCCCGTTCCAAAGGACAAGAGCAGACAAACTGCAGTCAAGTTATTCGAACAGTGCTACACTGCATTAACAAAGGAATTTTTTTTGCTGCTGCGAAGAGTATGAGTAATCTAAAGTTGGATTCAGTGGTTGCTTGGATGATGAAGATTCCATTAGATAAATGGGTTGCTCATGCATTTCCAGGAGAGAGGTGGGGTGAGAACACATCTAATATTGCTGAGAGTTTTAATAATGTTATTAAGCGTGATAAGCCGCTTCCAGCACTTGAGCTAGTCAATTCTATTCGCGCTAAGGTAATGGAGCAGAATTAGAAGAGGTTATTGGAGTCTAACAAGTGGACTATAGTGCTTACTCCTCGTATGCAATTGAGGTTTAACAAGAGGATAAACGACTGCCGTTTATACAAGTTTCGTAGATCAAGTGAGAAAGTATTTGAGATCATTTCTTCAACAGGAAAGCATACCGTCGACTTGGATTTTAGAACTTGTAGCTGCAAATGGTGGCAAATACATAGCTTCCCTTGCACTCATGCAATGAAGGCAATGTTGCATATTGGAAATAATGAACCGTACAAGTATACCATCCCTTACTATACTTCTGACTACTATAGAAAGTTGTACTCTCGACCCATATATCCTATTCCGGACACTGAGAAGCCACCTGGAATTAATGAAAAGGGTTATGTTTTTCCTCCTATGGTGGTAGAGAACAAGCTAGAAAGCCTAAAGGTACTAGGTATCGGGTAGTCGTGAAAAGGTGCGCAAGAAGAGGAAGTGTGGCCAATGTGGGATGCTCTCTTTTCACAACCGGAGAACATGTCGCAGAACTCCTTTGGCTCCTCGTGCACCAACATTTTGCAAGGAGTCTCATTCGAGGATTATTAAGTTCTTGAAGAGGATGTTGTTCTGAAGTTCCTTTGGTGTTTTCATATTTTGAACAACTTGTTTTAGGTTTCTGACTAGTTGGTTGTTTCTTTTTCTTTTTTAAAATGCATTTTTGGTTTGGACTTGTTAATTTTTTTGATGACATAGATTCTTATTTGTTGTTATGAATTTTATTCTTATGTTTCTTGTGTATATGTCATTATGCAGGTTCCAGTTTTATTGAAATGCATCAACAATGGATCAACAATGGCTGTTTATCCAAGTGAAATGGATCAACAATGGTTGTGTTTCTTGGATCAAATTTTGCAGGAAACATACTTGTATAAATTGTATCAACTGCACTTGTTTATCCTTTTTTTGTGGATCAACAATGGTTGTTTATCCAACTGAAATGGATCAAGAATGGTTGTTTATCCAAGTGAAATGGATCAACAATGGTTGTTGACACACAAAACAAAAAAAATAATTGGCATGGTTCTATCTCTATTTGCTAGTAAACTCCTCAACCTTTACATACCTGTAACATTCATTTATAATCAGAGCAATAATACATTCAAATGTGTCATAATAACATATTCATTCATAATCAGACCTACAATAATGTTTCATGATAACATATTCATTCATAATGAGACCTACAATTAGATTTACTTACTAATATAGATTTTTTTAAAATCTACAGTTTCATTTCTTTACAGACCATAAAAGGACCATGAAAAGACAGCAAGCTCACTCTAATGGTTCAACTGAGTCTTGCAATTGCATTATTTTTGTAACAGAGTCAGTAGCATAATGAGGAAGTAGGATAACATCAGCAGCTGAATCAGGTTTCTTCCATGCACCCAAATCTGACAAGATTCTTACTGCAATCTTCACTCTCTTCTTGTTCAACTTCTCATCTATGTTAGTGATTTCAGATATATTTTCACAGTTTCCACGCTTTACCAAATTCTTCATGTACATGCAAGTGTGCAATGCACAATCGCATCCGTCTTGTGCTGGTACAGTGTAGTGTGAAAAGCTTGTATGTATATCACCACCTGTCTCTGGATCTTTGTGGCCCATTTCATTCAGCACTTTAGTCAGTGGCATTATCATCACAGAATAATGCCAGTTGTAAGCCGCATTGCGCCTTGCAGAGTTGTACACTATCCATTTTCCTTTTACCAATGCAAGCACCACCCAATGGTATCCAACACCTTGCTGATCAGTCAAGCACATTGGTATAATGAGGTATGTGTATTCAACATTCCCTGTGTAACTTTTCCTTAGATTTTCCGGAATCCCATAAATCTCTACCTTTTGTATATTTTTCTTGGCTAATGCCATTCCCAATATTGGTTGTATCAATATATTTTTCAAATATATTAGTTTGTCATATTATGAATCATCTTAACTAGAGAACTATATATCAAAACAAGTAAATTTCACTTGGATGAACATTGGTTGTTTACCCCATTCACTTGGATAAACTCTCATTGTTGATCCACAAAGAAACCAATATTTTATGCTACCTGCATAATCATTTGTTGAGAGAATAATGTGGTATATACGGCGATTCCATCTTTGTATTCAGCATGGTGGTGTATTAATCTAAGTTAGTGATTTCAGATATAGGAATATTTTCCATCTTTGTATTCAGCATGATGGTGTATTAATCTAATATTTTCATGGTGGGTATTATTCACATTTCATACTTTGTAATACATCATCAGTGGTGCATCGAAAAAGAAGAAGACTGCTTCTGATGTTATAGATTTATTCTGAAATGAATATGGGGTTGTCCTCACGTATAGTCAGTCATACCATGGTTTAAACTTCACCAAGCAATTTCTTTGGGGTGACGACATCAAATCTTCTTCAGACTTTGTTTGGTATAAAGATGTTATTCAACATTACAATCCTGGAAGTGTCGTCAATTTTGAGTATGATAGTATGACGCGTCAGTTCAAAAGGTTTTTCGTTTCTTTTGAAGCTTCCATAACTGGTTTCAACAATTACTGTCGTCCAATGCTATTTATTGATTGTACCTTTCTCACTGGATAGTTCAAAGGTGGTCTTATGGTTGCATGCGGCAAAACTGGTAACCAAGTTATGACTTTTAACTTTTTACTCTTTTCATTTAGTAGTTTTAGTAACCAACTTGTTTGTTTGATCCATCAGCATGGATAAACATCCATTGTTGATCCAACTAAAATGGATAAACTTCTACTGTTGATCCAACTGAAATGTATCAATTTCAGTTTTATGTCACTTACTGTTGATCCATCATCATGGATAAACATCCACTGTTGATCCAACTGAAATGGATAAACTTCTAATGTTGATCCAACTGAAATATATCAATTTCAGTTTTATGCCACTTATTTTCTTTTTTGTTTTTTGTAGAGATCTATCCAGTTGCATTTGGACTTGTTCCTTGTGAAAATTGTGAGAGTTGGCAATGGTTCTTAACCAATTTGAAGGGTATTATTCGTGAAGCTCGTCCACTGACCATCATATCAGATCGTGGAATCGGCCTTTTAAAGCATGTGCCTGAAGTCTTCCCAAATGCTTACCAATCCTTTTATCTGTACCATATGAAAGGAAATATTCCCGTTCCAAAGGACAAGAGCAGACAAACTGCAGTCAAGTTATTCGAACAGTGCTACACTGCATTAACAAAGGAATTTTTTTTGCTGCTGCGAAGAGTATGAGTAATCTAAAGTTGGATTCAGTGGTTGCTTGGATGATGAAGATTCCATTAGATAAATGGGTTGCTCATGCATTTCCAGGAGAGAGGTGGGGTGAGAACACATCTAATATTGCTGAGAGTTTTAATAATGTTATTAAGCGTGATAAGCCGCTTCCAGCACTTGAGCTAGTCAATTCTATTCGCGCTAAGGTAATGGAGCAGAATTAGAAGAGGTTATTGGAGTCTAACAAGTGGACTATAGTGCTTACTCCTCGTATGCAATTGAGGTTTAACAAGAGGATAAACGACTGCCGTTTATACAAGTTTCGTAGATCAAGTGAGAAAGTATTTGAGATCATTTCTTCAACAGGAAAGCATACCGTCGACTTGGATTTTAGAACTTGTAGCTGCAAATGGTGGCAAATACATAGCTTCCCTTGCACTCATGCAATGAAGGCAATGTTGCATATTGGAAATAATGAACCGTACAAGTATACCATCCCTTACTATACTTCTGACTACTATAGAAAGTTGTACTCTCGACCCATATATCCTATTCCGGACACTGAGAAGCCACCTGGAATTAATGAAAAGGGTTATGTTTTTCCTCCTATGGTGGTAGAGAACAAGCTAGAAAGCCTAAAGGTACTAGGTATCGGGTAGTCGTGAAAAGGTGCGCAAGAAGAGGAAGTGTGGCCAATGTGGGATGCTCTCTTTTCACAACCGGAGAACATGTCGCAGAACTCCTTTGGCTCCTCGTGCACCAACATTTTGCAAGGAGTCTCATTCCAGGATTATTAAGTTCTTGAAGAGGATGTTGTTCTGAAGTTCTTTTGGTGTTTTCATATTTTGAACAACTTGTTTTAGGTTTCTGACTAGTTGGTTGTTTCTTTTTCTTTTTTAAAATGCATTTTTGGTTTGGACTTGTTAATTTTTTTGATGACATAGATTCTTATTTGTTGTTATGAATTTTATTCTTATGTTTCTTGTGTATATGTCATTATGCAGGTTCCAGTTTTATTGAAATGCATCAACAATGGATCAACAATGGCTGTTTATCCAAGTGAAATGGATCAACAATGGTTGTGTTTCTTGGATCAAATTTTGCAGGAAACATACTTGTATAAATTGTATCAACTGCACTTGTTTATCCTTTTTTTGTGGATCAACAATGGTTGTTTATCCAACTGAAATGGATCAAGAATGGTTGTTTATCCAAGTGAAATGGATCAACAATGGTTGTTGACACACAAAACAAAAAAAATAATTGGCATGGTTCTATCTCTATTTGCTAGTAAACTCCTCAACCTTTACATACCTGTAACATTCATTTATAATCAGAGCAATAATACATTCAAATGTGTCATAATAACATATTCATTCATAATCAGACCTACAATAATGTTTCATGATAACATATTCATTCATAATGAGACCTACAATTAGATTTACTTACTAATATAGATTTTTTTAAAATCTACAGTTTCATTTCTTTACAGACCATAAAAGGACCATGAAAAGACAGCAAGCTCACTCTAATGGTTCAACTGAGTCTTGCAATTGCATTATTTTTGTAACAGAGTCAGTAGCATAATGAGGAAGTAGGATAACATCAGCAGCTGAATCAGGTTTCTTCCATGCACCCAAATCTGACAAGATTCTTACTGCAATCTTCACTCTCTTCTTGTTCAACTTCTCATCTATGTTAGTGATTTCAGATATATTTTCACAGTTTCCACGCTTTACCAAATTCTTCATGTACATGCAAGTGTGCAATGCACAATCGCATCCGTCTTGTGCTGGTACAGTGTAGTGTGAAAAGCTTGTATGTATATCACCACCTGTCTCTGGATCTTTGTGGCCCATTTCATTCAGCACTTTAGTCAGTGGCATTATCATCACAGAATAATGCCAGTTGTAAGCCGCATTGCGCCTTGCAGAGTTGTACACTATCCATTTTCCTTTTACCAATGCAAGCACCACCCAATGGTATCCAACACCTTGCTGATCAGTCAAGCACATTGGTATAATGAGGTATGTGTATTCAACATTCCCTGTGTAACTTTTCCTTAGATTTTCCGGAATCCCATAAATCTCTACCTTTTGTATATTTTTCTTGGCTAATGCCATTCCCAATATTGGTTGTATCAATATATTTTTCAAATATATTAGTTTGTCATATTATGAATCATCTTAACTAGAGAACTATATATCAAAACAAGTAAATTTCACTTGGATGAACATTGGTTGTTTACCCCATTCACTTGGATAAACTCTCATTGTTGATCCACAAAGAAACCAATATTTTATGCTACCTGCATAATCATTTGTTGAGAGAATAATGTGGTATATACGGCGATTCCATCTTTGTATTCAGCATGGTGGTGTATTAATCTAAGTTAGTGATTTCAGATATAGGAATATTTTCCATCTTTGTATTCAGCATGATGGTGTATTAATCTAATATTTTCATGGTGGGTATTATTCACATTTCATACTTTGTAATACATCATCAGTGGTGCATCGAAAAAGAAGAAGACTGCTTCTGATGTTATAGATTTATTCTGAAATGAATATGGGGTTGTCCTCACGTATAGTCAGTCATACCATGGTTTAAACTTCACCAAGCAATTTCTTTGGGGTGACGACATCAAATCTTCTTCAGACTTTGTTTGGTATAAAGATGTTATTCAACATTACAATCCTGGAAGTGTCGTCAATTTTGAGTATGATAGTATGACGCGTCAGTTCAAAAGGTTTTTCGTTTCTTTTGAAGCTTCCATAACTGGTTTCAACAATTACTGTCGTCCAATGCTATTTATTGATTGTACCTTTCTCACTGGATAGTTCAAAGGTGGTCTTATGGTTGCATGCGGCAAAACTGGTAACCAAGTTATGACTTTTAACTTTTTACTCTTTTCATTTAGTAGTTTTAGTAACCAACTTGTTTGTTTGATCCATCAGCATGGATAAACATCCATTGTTGATCCAACTAAAATGGATAAACTTCTACTGTTGATCCAACTGAAATGTATCAATTTCAGTTTTATGTCACTTACTGTTGATCCATCATCATGGATAAACATCCACTGTTGATCCAACTGAAATGGATAAACTTCTAATGTTGATCCAACTGAAATATATCAATTTCAGTTTTATGCCACTTATTTTCTTTTTTGTTTTTTGTAGAGATCTATCCAGTTGCATTTGGACTTGTTCCTTGTGAAAATTGTCAGAGTTGGCAATGGTTCTTAACCAATTTGAAGGGTATTATTCGTGAAGCTCGTCCACTGACCATCATATCAGATCGTGGAATCGGCCTTTTAAAGCATGTGCCTGAAGTCTTCCCAAATGCTTACCAATCCTTTTATCTGTACCATATG
This sequence comes from Papaver somniferum, assembly GCF_003573695.1. Classification (NCBI taxonomy): domain Eukaryota; kingdom Viridiplantae; phylum Streptophyta; class Magnoliopsida; order Ranunculales; family Papaveraceae; genus Papaver; species Papaver somniferum. The sequence continues at coordinate 28,223,863 of NC_039363.1, read as the reverse complement.
AAAGGAAATATTCCCGTTCCAAAGGACAAGAGCAGACAAACTGCAGTCAAGTTATTCGAACAGTGCTACACTGCATTAACAAAGGAATTTTTTTTGCTGCTGCGAAGAGTATGAGTAATCTAAAGTTGGATTCAGTGGTTGCTTGGATGATGAAGATTCCATTAGATAAATGGGTTGCTCATGCATTTCCAGGAGAGAGGTGGGGTGAGAACACATCTAATATTGCTGAGAGTTTTAATAATGTTATTAAGCGTGATAAGCCGCTTCCAGCACTTGAGCTAGTCAATTCTATTCGCGCTAAGGTAATGGAGCAGAATTAGAAGAGGTTATTGGAGTCTAACAAGTGGACTATAGTGCTTACTCCTCGTATGCAATTGAGGTTTAACAAGAGGATAAACGACTGCCGTTTATACAAGTTTCGTAGATCAAGTGAGAAAGTATTTGAGATCATTTCTTCAACAGGAAAGCATACCGTCGACTTGGATTTTAGAACTTGTAGCTGCAAATGGTGGCAAATACATAGCTTCCCTTGCACTCATGCAATGAAGGCAATGTTGCATATTGGAAATAATGAACCGTACAAGTATACCATCCCTTACTATACTTCTGACTACTATAGAAAGTTGTACTCTCGACCCATATATCCTATTCCGGACACTGAGAAGCCACCTGGAATTAATGAAAAGGGTTATGTTTTTCCTCCTATGGTGGTAGAGAACAAGCTAGAAAGCCTAAAGGTACTAGGTATCGGGTAGTCGTGAAAAGGTGCGCAAGAAGAGGAAGTGTGGCCAATGTGGGATGCTCTCTTTTCACAACCGGAGAACATGTCGCAGAACTCCTTTGGCTCCTCGTGCACCAACATTTTGCAAGGAGTCTCATTCCAGGATTATTAAGTTCTTGAAGAGGATGTTGTTCTGAAGTTCTTTTGGTGTTTTCATATTTTGAACAACTTGTTTTAGGTTTCTGACTAGTTGGTTGTTTCTTTTTCTTTTTTAAAATGCATTTTTGGTTTGGACTTGTTAATTTTTTTGATGACATAGATTCTTATTTGTTGTTATGAATTTTATTCTTATGTTTCTTGTGTATACGTCAGTATGCAGGTTCCATTTTTATTGAAATGCATCAACAATGGATCAACAATGGTTGTTTATCCAAGTGAAATGGATCAACAATGGTTGTGTTTCTTGGATCAAATTTTGCAGGAAACATACTTGTATAAATTGTATCAACTGCACTTGTTTATCCTTTTTTTGTGGATCAAAAATGGTTGTTTATCCAACTGAAATGGATCAACAATGGTTGTTTATCCAAGTGAAATGGATCAACAATGGTTGTTGACACACAAAACAAAAAAAATTATTGGCATGGTTCTATCTCTATTTGCTAGTAAACTCCTCAAGCTTTACATACCTGTAACATTCATTTATAATCAAAGCAATAATACATTCAAATGTTTCATAATAACATATTCATTCATAATCAGACCTACAATAATGTTTCATGATAAAATATTCATTCATAATGAGACCTACAATTAGATTTACTTACTAATATAGATTTTTTTTAAAACTACAGTTTCATTTCTTTACAGACCATAAAAGGACCATGAAAAGACAGCAAGATCACTCTAATGGTTCAACTGAGTCTTGCAATTGCATTATTTTTGTAACAGAGTCAGTAGCATAATGAGGAAGTAGGATAACATCAGCAGATGAATCAGGTTTCTTCCATGCACCCAATTCTGACAAGATTCTTACTGTAATCTTCACTCTCTTCTTGTTCAACTTCTCATCTAAGTTAGTGATTTCAGATATATTTTCACAGTTTCCACGCTTTACCAAATTATTCATGTACATGCAAGTGTGCAATGCACAATCGCATTCGTCTTGTGCTGGTACAGTGTAGTGTGAAAAGCTTGTCTGTATATCACCACCTGTCTCTGGATCTTTGTGGCCCATTTCATTCAGCACTTTAGTCAGTGGCATTATCATCACAGAATACTGCCAGTGGTAAGACGCATTGCACCTTGCAGAGTTGTACACTATCCATTTTCCTTTTACCAATGCAAGCACCACCCAATGGTATCCTACACCTTGCTGATCAGTCAAGCACATTGGTATAATGAGGTATGTGTCTTCAACATTCCCGGTGTAACTTTTCCTTAGCTTTTCTGTAATCCCACAACTCTCTACCTTTTGTATATTTTTCTTGGCTAATGCCATTCCCAATATTGGTTGTATCAATATATTTTTCAAATATATTAGTTTGTCATATTATGAATCATCTTAACTAGAGAACTATATATCAAAACAAGTAAATTTCACTTGGATGAACATTGGTTGTTTACCCCATTCACTTGGATAAACTCTCATTGTTGATCCACAAAGAAACCAATATTTTATGCTACCTGCATAATCATTTGTTGAGAGAATAATGTGGTATATACGGCGATTCCATCTTTGTATTCAGCATGGTGGTGTATTAATCTAAGTTAGTGATTTCAGATATAGGAATATTTTCCATCTTTGTATTCAGCATGATGGTGTATTAATCTAATATTTTCATGGTGGGTATTATTCACATTTCATACTTTGTAATACATCATCAGTGGTGCATCGAAAAAGAAGAAGACTGCTTCTGATGTTATAGATTTATTCTGAAATGAATATGGGGTTGTCCTCACGTATAGTCAGTCATACCATGGTTTAAACTTCACCAAGCAATTTCTTTGGGGTGACGACATCAAATCTTCTTCAGACTTTGTTTGGTATAAAGATGTTATTCAACATTACAATCCTGGAAGTGTCGTCAATTTTGAGTATGATAGTATGACGCGTCAGTTCAAAAGGTTTTTCGTTTCTTTTGAAGCTTCCATAACTGGTTTCAACAATTACTGTCGTCCAATGCTATTTATTGATTGTACCTTTCTCACTGGATAGTTCAAAGGTGGTCTTATGGTTGCATGCGGCAAAACTGGTAACCAAGTTATGACTTTTAACTTTTTACTCTTTTCATTTAGTAGTTTTAGTAACCAACTTGTTTGTTTGATCCATCAGCATGGATAAACATCCATTGTTGATCCAACTAAAATGGATAAACTTCTACTGTTGATCCAACTGAAATGTATCAATTTCAGTTTTATGTCACTTACTGTTGATCCATCATCATGGATAAACATCCACTGTTGATCCAACTGAAATGGATAAACTTCTAATGTTGATCCAACTGAAATATATCAATTTCAGTTTTATGCCACTTATTTTCTTTTTTGTTTTTTGTAGAGATCTATCCAGTTGCATTTGGACTTGTTCCTTGTGATAATTGTGAGAGTTGGGAATGGTTCTTAACCAATTTGAAGGGTATTATTTGTGAAGCTCGTCCACTGACCATCATATCAGATCGTGGAATCGGCCTTTTAAAGCATGTGCCTGAAGTCTTCCCAAATGCTTACCAATCCTTCTGTCTGTACCATATGAAAGGAAATATTCCCGTTCCAAAGGACAAGAGCAGACAAACTGCAGTCAAGTTATTCGAACAGTGCTACACTGCATTAACAAAGGAATTTTTTTTACTGCTGCGAAGAGTATGAGTAATCTAAAGTTGGATTCAGTGGTTGCTTGTATGATGAAGATTCCATTAGAGAAATGGGTTGCTCATGCATTTCCAGGAGAGAGGTGGGTTGAGAACACATCTAATATTGCTGAGAGTTTTAATAATGTTATTAAGCGTGATAAGCCACTTCCAGCACTTGAGCTAGTCAACTCTATTCGCGCTAAGGTAATGGAGCAGAATTAGAAGAGGTTATTGGAGTCTAACAAGTGGACTACAGTGCTTACTCCTCGTATGCAATCGAGGTTTAACAAGAGGATAAACGACTGTCGTTCATACAAGTTTCGTAGATCAAGTGAGAAAGTATTTGAGATCATTTCTTCAATAGGAAAGCATACCGTCGACTTGGATTTTAGAACTTGTAGATGCAAATGGTGGCAAAAACATAGATTCCCTTGCACTCATGCAATGAAGGCAATGTTGCAGATTGGAAATAATGAACCGTACAAGTATACGAGCCCTTACTATACTTCTGACTACTATAGAAAGTTGTACTCTCGACCCATATATCCTATTCCGGACTCTGAGAAGCCACCTGGAATTAATGAAAAGGGTTATGTTTTGCCTCCTATGGTGGTAGAGAACAAGCTGGAAAGCCTAAAGGTACTAGGTATCGGGTAGTCGTGAAAAGGTGCGCAAGAAGAGGAAGTGTGGCCAATGTTGGATGCTCACCTTTCATAACCGGAGAACATGTCGCAGAACTCCTTTGGCTCCTCGTGCACCAATATTTTGCAAGGAGTCTCATTCCAGGATTATTAAGTTCTTGAAGAGGATGTTGTTCTGAAGTTCTTTTGGTGTTTTCATATTTTGAACAACTTGTTTTAGGTTTCTGACTAGTTGGTTGTTTCTTTTCCTTTTTTAAAATGCATTTTTGGTTTGGACTTGTTAATTTTTTTGATGACATAGATTCTTATTTGTTGTTATGAATTTTATTCTTATGTTTCTTGTGTATACGTCAGTATGCAGGTTCCATTTTTATTGAAATGCATCAACAATGGATCAACAATGGTTGTTTATCCAAGTGAAATGGATCAACAATGGTTGTGTTTCTTGGATCAAATTTTGCAGGAAACATACTTGTATAAATTGTATCAACTGCACTTGTTTATCCTTTTTTTGTGGATCAAAAATGGTTGTTTATCCAACTGAAATGGATCAACAATGGTTGTTTATCCAAGTGAAATGGATCAACAATGGTTGTTGACACACAAAACAAAAAAAATTATTGGCATGGTTCTATCTCTATTTGCTAGTAAACTCCTCAAGCTTTACATACCTGTAACATTCATTTATAATCAAAGCAATAATACATTCAAATGTTTCATAATAACATATTCATTCATAATCAGACCTACAATAATGTTTCATGATAAAATATTCATTCATAATGAGACCTACAATTAGATTTACTTACTAATATAGATTTTTTTTAAAACTACAGTTTCATTTCTTTACAGACCATAAAAGGACCATGAAAAGACAGCAAGATCACTCTAATGGTTCAACTGAGTCTTGCAATTGCATTATTTTTGTAACAGAGTCAGTAGCATAATGAGGAAGTAGGATAACATCAGCAGATGAATCAGGTTTCTTCCATGCACCCAATTCTGACAAGATTCTTACTGTAATCTTCACTCTCTTCTTGTTCAACTTCTCATCTAAGTTAGTGATTTCAGATATATTTTCACAGTTTCCACGCTTTACCAAATTATTCATGTACATGCAAGTGTGCAATGCACAATCGCATTCGTCTTGTGCTGGTACAGTGTAGTGTGAAAAGCTTGTCTGTATATCACCACCTGTCTCTGGATCTTTGTGGCCCATTTCATTCAGCACTTTAGTCAGTGGCATTATCATCACAGAATACTGCCAGTGGTAAGACGCATTGCACCTTGCAGAGTTGTACACTATCCATTTTCCTTTTACCAATGCAAGCACCACCCAATGGTATCCTACACCTTGCTGATCAGTCAAGCACATTGGTATAATGAGGTATGTGTCTTCAACATTCCCGGTGTAACTTTTCCTTAGCTTTTCTGTAATCCCACAACTCTCTACCTTTTGTATATTTTTCTTGGCTAATGCCATTCCCAATATTGGTTGTATCAATATATTTTTCAAATATATTAGTTTGTCATATTATGAATCATCTTAACTAGAGAACTATATATCAAAACAAGTAAATTTCACTTGGATGAACATTGGTTGTTTACCCCATTCACTTGGATAAACTCTCATTGTTGATCCACAAAGAAACCAATATTTTATGCTACCTGCATAATCATTTGTTGAGAGAATAATGTGGTATATACGGCGATTCCATCTTTGTATTCAGCATGGTGGTGTATTAATCTAAGTTAGTGATTTCAGATATAGGAATATTTTCCATCTTTGTATTCAGCATGGTGGTGTATTAATCTAATATTTTCATGGTGGGTATTATTCACATTTCATACTTTGTAATACATCATCAGTGGTGCATCGAAAAAGAAGAAGACTGCTTCCGATGTTATAGATTTATTCTGAAATGAATATGGGGTTGTCCTCACGTATAGTCAGTCATACCATGGTTTAAACTTCACCAAGCAATTTCTTTGGGGTGACGACATCAAATCTTCTTCAGACTTTGTTTGGTATAAAGATGTTATTCAACATTACAATCCTGGAAGTGTCGTCAATTTTGAGTATGATAGTATGACGCGTCAGTTCAAAAGGTTTTTCGTTTCTTTTGAAGCTTCCATAACTGGTTTCAACAATTACTGTCGTCCAATGCTATTTATTGATTGTACCTTTCTCACTGGATAGTTCAAAGGTGGTCTTATGGTTGCATGCGGCAAAACTGGTAACCAAGTTATGACTTTTAACTTTTTACTCTTTTCATTTAGTAGTTTTAGTAACCAACTTGTTTGTTTGATCCATCAGCATGGATAAACATCCATTGTTGATCCAACTAAAATGGATAAACTTCTACTGTTGATCCAACTGAAATGTATCAATTTCAGTTTTATGTCACTTACTGTTGATCCATCATCATGGATAAACATCCACTGTTGATCCAACTGAAATGGATAAACTTCTAATGTTGATCCAACTGAAATATATCAATTTCAGTTTTATGCCACTTATTTTCTTTTTTGTTTTTTGTAGAGATCTATCCAGTTGCATTTGGACTTGTTCCTTGTGATAATTGTGAGAGTTGGGAATGGTTCTTAACCAATTTGAAGGGTATTATTTGTGAAGCTCGTCCACTGACCATCATATCAGATCGTGGAATCGGCCTTTTAAAGCATGTGCCTGAAGTCTTCCCAAATGCTTACCAATCCTTCTGTCTGTACCATATGAAAGGAAATATTCCCGTTCCAAAGGACAAGAGCAGACAAACTGCAGTCAAGTTATTCGAACAGTGCTACACTGCATTAACAAAGGAATTTTTTTTACTGCTGCGAAGAGTATGAGTAATCTAAAGTTGGATTCAGTGGTTGCTTGTATGATGAAGATTCCATTAGAGAAATGGGTTGCTCATGCATTTCCAGGAGAGAGGTGGGTTGAGAACACATCTAATATTGCTGAGAGTTTTAATAATGTTATTAAGCGTGATAAGCCACTTCCAGCACTTGAGCTAGTCAACTCTATTCGCGCTAAGGTAATGGAGCAGAATTAGAAGAGGTTATTGGAGTCTAACAAGTGGACTACAGTGCTTACTCCTCGTATGCAATCGAGGTTTAACAAGAGGATAAACGACTGTCGTTCATACAAGTTTCGTAGATCAAGTGAGAAAGTATTTGAGATCATTTCTTCAATAGGAAAGCATACCGTCGACTTGGATTTTAGAACTTGTAGATGCAAATGGTGGCAAAAACATAGATTCCCTTGCACTCATGCAATGAAGGCAATGTTGCAGATTGGAAATAATGAACCGTACAAGTATACGAGCCCTTACTATACTTCTGACTACTATAGAAAGTTGTACTCTCGACCCATATATCCTATTCCGGACTCTGAGAAGCCACCTGGAATTAATGAAAAGGGTTATGTTTTGCCTCCTATGGTGGTAGAGAACAAGCTAGAAAGCCTAAAGGTACTAGGTATCGGGTAGTCGTGAAAAGGTGCGCAAGAAGAGGAAGTGTGGCCAATGTGAGATGCTCACATTTCACAACCGGAGAACATGTCGCAGAACTCCTTTGGCTCCTCGTGCACCAACATTTTGCAAGGAGTCTCATTCCAGGATTATTAAGTTCTTGAAGAGGATGTTGTTCTGAAGTTCTTTTGGTGATTTCATATTTTGAACAACTTGTTTTAGGTTTCTGACTAGTTGGTTGTTTCTTTTTCTTTTTTAAAATGCATTTTTGGTTTGGACTTGTTAATTTTTTTGATGACATAGATTCTTATTTGTTGTTATGAATTTTATTCTTATGTTTCTTGTGTATATGTCAGTATGCAGGTTCCATTTTTATTGAAATGCATCAACAATGGATCAACAATGGTTGTTTATCCAAGTGAAATGGTCAACAATGGTTGTGTTTCTTGGATCAAATTTTGCAGGAAATATACTTGTATAAATTGTATCAGCTGCACTTGTTTATCCTTTTTTTGTGGATCAACAATGGTTGTTTATCCAAGTGAAATGGATCAACAATGGTTGTTGACACACAAAACAAAAAAAATAATTGGCATGGTTCTATCTCTATTTGCTAGTAAACTCCTCAAGCTTTACATACCTGTAACATTCATTTATAATCAGAGCAATAATAGATTCAAATGTTTCATAATAACATATTCATTCATAATCAGACCTACAATAATGTTTTATGATAACATATTCATTCATAATGAGACCTACAATTAGATTTACTTACTAAATAGATTTTTTTTAAAAACTACAGTTTCATTTCTTTACAGACCATAAAAGGACCATGAAAAGACAGCAAGCTCACTCTAATGGTTCAACTGAGTCTTGCAATTGCATTATTTTTGTAACAGAGTCAGTAGAAGAATCAGGAAGTAGGATAACATCAGCAGCTGAATCAGGTTTCTTCCATGCACCCAATTCTGACAAGATTCTTACTGCAATCTTCACTCTCTTCTTGTTCAACTTCTCATCTAAGTTAGTGATTTCAGATATATTTTCATAGTTTCCATGCTTTACCAAATTCTTCATGTACATGCAAGTGTGCAATGCACAATCGCATCCGTCTTGTGCTGGTACAGTGTAGTGTGAAAAGCTTGTTTGTATATCACCACCTGTCTTTGGATCTTTGTGGCCCATTTCATTCATCACTTTAGTCAGTGGCATTATCGTCACAGAATACTGCCAATTGTAAGCCGCATTGCGCTTTGCAGAGTTGTACACTATCCATTTTCCTTTTACCAATGGAAGCACCACCAAATGGTATCCAACACCTTGCTGATCAGTCAAGCACATCGGTATAATGAGGTATGTGTCTTCAACATTCCCTGTGTAACTTTTCCTTAGCTTTTCCGGAATCCCACAACTCTCTACCTTTTGTATATTTTTCTTGGCTAATACCATTCCCAATATTGGTTGTATCAATATATTTTTCAAATATATTAGTTTGTCATATTATGAATCATCTTAACTAGAGAACTATATATCAAAACAAGTAAATTTCACTTGGATCAACAGTGGTTGTTTACCCCATTCACTTGGATAAACTCTCATTGTTGATCCACAAAGAAACCAATATTTTATGCTACCTGCATAATCATTTGTTGAGAGAATAATGTGGTATATACGGCGATTCCATCTTTGTATTCAGCATGGTGGTGTATTAATCTAAGTTAGTGATTTCAGATATAGGAATATTTTCCATCTTTGTATTCAGCATGATGGTGTATTAATCTAATATTTTCATGGTGGGTATTATTCACATTTCATACTTTGTAATACATCATCAGTGGTGCATCGAAAAAGAAGAAGACTGCTTCTGATGTTATAGATTTATTCTGAAATGAATATGGGGTTGACCTCACGTATAGTCAGTCATACCATGGTTTAAACTTCACCAAGCAATTTCTTTGGGGTGACGACATCAAATCTTCTTCAGACTTTGTTTGGTATAAAGATGCTATTCAACATTACAATCCTGGAAGTGTCGTCAATTTTGAGTATGATAGTATGACACGTCAGTTGAAAAGGTTTTTCGTTGCTTTTGAAGCTTCCATAACTGGTTTCACCAATTACTGCCGTCCAATGCTATTTATTGATTGTACCTTTCTCACTGGGAAGTTCAAAGGTGGTCTTATGGTTGCATGCGGCAAAACTGGTAACCAAGGTATGACTTTTAACTTTTTACTCTTTTCATTTAGTAGTTTTAGTAACCAACTTGTTTGTTTAATCCATCAGCATGGATAAACATCCATTGTTGATCCAACTGAAATGGATAAACTTCTACTGTTGATCCAACTGAAATGTATCAATTTCAGTTTTATGTCACTTACTGTTGATCCATCATCATGGATAAACATCCACTGTTGATCCAAGTGAAATGGACAAACTTCTAATGTTGATCCAACTGAAATATATCAATTTCAGTTTTATGCCACTTATTTTCTTTTTTGTTTTTGGTAGAGATCTATACAGTTGCATTTGGACTTGTTCCTTATGAAAATTGTGATAGTTGGCAATGGTTCTTAACCAATTTGAAGGGTATTATTCGTGAAGCTCGTCCACTGACCATCATATCAGATCGTGGAATCGGCCTTTTAAAGCATGTGCCTGAAGTCTTCCCAAATGCTTACCAATCCTTCTGTCTGTACCATATGAAAGGAAATATTCCTGTTCCAAAGGACAAGAGCAGACAAACTGCAGTCAAGTTATTCGAACAGTGCTACACTGCATTAACAAAGGAATTTTTTTTGCTGCTGCGAAGAGTATGAGTAATCTAAAGTTGGATTCAGTGGTTGCTTGGATGATGAAGATTCCATTAGAGAAATGGGTTGCTCATGCATTTCCAGGAGAGAGGTGGGGTGAGAACACATCTAATATTGCTGAGAGTTTTAATAATGTTATTAAGCGTTATAAGCCGCTTCCAGCACTTGAGATAGTCAATTCTATTCGCGCTAAGGTAATGGAGCAGAATTAGAAGAGGTTATTGGAGTCTAACAAGTGGACTACAGTGCTTACTCCTCGTATGAAATCGAGGTTTAACAAGAGGATAAACGACTGTCGTTCATACAAGTTTCGTAGATCAAGTGAGAAAGTATTTGAGATCATTTCTTCAACAGGAAAGCATACCATCGACTTGGATTTTAGAACTTGTAGCTGCAAATGGTGGCAAAAACATAGCTTCCCTTGCACTCATGCAATGAAGGCAATGTTTCAGATTGGAAATAATGAACCGTACAAGTATACCAGCCCTTACTATACTTCTGACTACTATAGAAAGTTGTACTCTCGACCCATATATCCTATTCCGGACTCTGAGAAGCCACCTGGAATTAATGAAAAGGGTTATGTTTTGCCTCCTATGGTGGTAGAGAACAAGCTGGAAAGCCTAAAGGTACTAGGTATCGGGTAGTCGTGAAAAGGTGCGCAAGAAGAGGAAGTGTGGCCAATGTTGGATGCTCACCTTTCATAACCGGAGAACATGTCGCAGAACTCCTTTGGCTCCTCGTGCACCAATATTTTGCAAGGAGTCTCATTCCAGGATTATTAAGTTCTTGAAGAGGATGTTGTTCTGAAGTTCTTTTGGTGTTTTCATATTTTGAACAACTTGTTTTAGGTTTCTGACTAGTTGGTTGTTTCTTTTCCTTTTTTAAAATGCATTTTTGGTTTGGACTTGTTAATTTTTTTGATGACATAGATTCTTATTTGTTGTTATGAATTTTATTCTTATGTTTCTTGTGTATACGTCAGTATGCAGGTTCCATTTTTATTGAAATGCATCAACAATGGATCAACAATGGTTGTTTATCCAAGTGAAATGGATCAACAATGGTTGTGTTTCTTGGATCAAATTTTGCAGGAAACATACTTGTATAAATTGTATCAATTGCACTTGTTTATCCTTTTTGTGGATCAATAATGGTTGTTTATCCAACTAAAATGGATCAACAATGGTTGTTTATCCAAGTGAAATGGATCAACAATGGTTGTTGACACACAAGCATAAATTCTATGTGTGACTAAAATAAAAATCATAGATTTTTGTAATGTATGATTTGATGAAATTTAACAAAAATCTAACAAAACAAGACCAAAATCAAAATCGTTTTTACCTGTTCGCTGCTTTCTGTTTACTAGATTTTGTTCGCTGCTTTCTTTGAAACCAAATGAGACGTAATGAAACTTGATTAGATTTATGTTCGCTGCTTTTTTGTTGATGAAAGATTTACGGTTTCCGTCAAATTTCAGTTTCTGTTCTTCATCATATACTACTGGATTTTGAGTAATTGGTTTATCTTCAGTAACGGCTAGTGTATTTAATGGTTGATTATGAGCGACGGCTAGTTCATACTCATCGATTTTCAGTTTTTTTCTTCTAGTTCTCAGTTTTTAGATATGAAAATGGGAGTGATGGAGGAAACGAGGCAGAGAGAGTAGAGAGTAGGTGAGAGAAGAAACCGGCGTAACTGAAATTAATGTGTCGGTTTTCCTATAACGTGTAATTTATATCAGGGGCATTTTAGTAATCTGATAAATCCTAATTTTAATTCCTGAAATTAGTAGGGATATATTTATTTTGGGAAATGATATATTTTTTGGGCTTGAAAAGCAAGGACATATAAATAATGTACCCTTTTGCTAAAGGGTTGTATTCCAAAATTTCTAGTGACGTATTTCGACAAAACTTTTCGTGTATTCACATGAATTCTCATTCATTCATTCATTCATAAATCAAGAAATTTATACTTCTATGGATAAAATGCAAGAGAGATACTTACTTGGGTGATCTCTGAAGTGTTCAAAGAACCTGAATTGCCCGTATCAACATCAAGAGCACCATTGCTTTCATTCGATGTTGGGCTTTGGGAATTTTCTTTATCGTCATTTTTCGAAGATGAACGAGCATCATCGGTATTCTCCACTTCCATGACGACATCCCCTGGATATATTCTCATCAATTAGCATTTTGTATACAAAGCATCATAATTGGTTATACGAAGAAATACTTACGGTCTCTTCTTCATCACTCAAATCATAAATTGTCTTCCCAGCAGCAGAGAACTGAAGACCATCAATACTCGATAGAGTGAAGTTCTACAACGGAATAACAAATATTGGTTTTCTAATCCTAATAATACGGACGAGAAGAAGTCACAACAAGAGAAGTACTGATAACTCACCAAAGAAACAACCGAGACTTTATGGTATTGGACCACAATTTATAATTCTTTCTTCTGCCTTCTCCGCCATGAATAGTTGCTTCAAATTCTGAATGGTCTACAGTTGATTTGAGGTCTTACGTAACGACCGTCCTGTGAAATTTTTTGATGCAATAATCAAAACACAATTATCATAATTTTATGAAGATTATGCAAAGAATACTCACTTGTGAATATCCCGGAGATGTTTTCCGTTTATCACCACCAGGGAAATGCTTCAGCCTTGGTCGAGTAGCAATCATCTCAGAAGAAGGAGGCTCCTTCACCAAAGGTTGATCAACTCTCACGAAATCAAGTAAACGCCCGATTTGTTGATCCCAAAAGTTTATGTAACCTGGAGTTACATATGTGACTCGCTCAAAGCTAGGGAACCAGTATTCACTTCCTTCCACATGTGTGCGGTCTAAACGGGTCATGAGTTGTTCAACTGATGGTTTCCTTCTCCGAAAAGTCGGAACACACTGATCCATACCCATTTGCCGAGCTGCCCTATCAATATTGTATTCTTCCACCGAGATTTCTCCATGTATTGTTGATATCAGGTGACCAGGAGTGCAACTCAGCATAAAAGACCTCTCGCCGTCGCTCAAATCAGCACCAGATTTCAAAGTCATACTCTCTTCAGCATTGAAAGTTGTAAACTGAGAAATATGAGGAGGGATTGACACCCATTGACGGAAGTTGAATTCAGATTCACGGTCTAACACGTCAACAAAACGAGTCTTGAGTCGGGGCTGCTTTTTAGACCAGCGCATGATCCTGGTATTGTCTCTCTCAGAGAAAACATGACGAGCATCAGCGTTCAATACTTGCAAGATAGTACGTGGAATGGGAGCATATTTCTTGAAATGTTCCCACATTAAAGCTTGAAGAAACATCGTATTGGCATAGCATTCAATCTTCATGAAGCCATTCGAGATGCTGGAGTCTATAATCAAGGAGTCTAAGTTAGAGTGCAAAGAACCCAAGAACAGACTACCTATTGGGAGTTGCTCACCCTGAGCCATCTTAATGGAAAAAGGAATCATGAACGGCTTCAACAAATTTCAAACATCTTCAAATACATCTCTGGACAGCCATAAACACAAGAAAGCAGCAATAGATAACGTACCGTCAACAAGCCAGTTAAAAGGAGTATCTCTCGGCCACCAATGTATCAACCAATGAGCGTAAAAACCTTTGTTGCCGGATACCTTATTGATCTCCTCCATTGCGGATGTCAAGATGTTAGACATTGATGTTTCCTCTAAGGAAGAAAGACCTTCAGGAAGGTTGACCGTGATTGGAAGATGCAACAAAGCAACTACATCCTCTAAGGTGATGGTAAACTCTCCCCATATGCATATGAAAGTGTGAGTTTGAATACACCAACGAGCAAGTAGAGGTACCATACCTCGCACATCGTGAAAAATTAACAAGTCTCCAAAGGCTTGGATAGCCCGTAGTATTTGTGCATCATGCAGCATGGCTCGAACACGAGGAAAACCCAGCATATACCTCGCCCATCCAGAAAAATTTTCTAGAGGCCGTCGAGAAAGCTTGAATTCAATGATCGACGCAGAAAAATATCCTCGTTCAAGACAGAACCGAATGGTTGCCTGAGGAGTCACCAATTTTTTCTGAGTAACCTCTCTAGGATTTATCAGAAGATGAAATGCTGGAGTTCTAAGGCGCTTTTCAGGTTCTTGAGCCACAAAGAATGCATCCTCTATGTTTGGAACATTCTTGATTCCAGGTGTTTCATCTTCTTCTTCACCAATTGAAGCCTCATCCATGCATGTATCATCTCTGGAGACATCATTTTCTTGAGGATCAGACATCCTTGCGAAGTAGCTGTAACATGCACACAATACTCTACTTCAGTCTATCATCCATACAAGATGCAATCTTCGACGAGATGATGGAATTATGCACACGGCAAAACATCTACGAAAATGGTAACCTTAACTCTTACCTCTTTACAATTACACTAGCGCAGTGATTGTGATATAAGAGTTAGCACCCCAAAATTTGCTCGTTCTTTGAAACCTGCGAAAATGAACGAAACCTTATTATTTGAAAATTGAAACCATATTTCCATAAAATCATGGACATAATTTTCATAGTGTGAACAACCACAACTGAGTTATAAAATTTACACCAAGGCAATATTTCATCATAAATAAATTGTCTAACTTCGAGGGTTGCTCAAAACGTATATTTTGATTTTAACAAGATAATAAAAACGTGAATTATTCACGTAAAAATTTTCAAATTTTTTCTCTTTAATGTGAGCAAACTCACGTAAATAAAATATGTCACATATTCTTTGGGACATGTCACGGTTTCATAATAAATTTTTTTTTTTTCCTTCGTATGATCGTCTGTCTTCGAAACGAAGGATTATGCTAATTTTGTGAAAACTCACACCCTTTAAGATAAATTTTGGTTCTCATGAAATCTCATAAACGAAATTTTATCATTAGACACAGGTCTATATAAGAAAAAAAAATCTCTTCTAAATCAGGGATTATTGCTAGTTTCTTAAACTGACGATCGAACGAACATATGTTCCTAAAACAAGGATTTTTCATAAAACTCACATCCAAAAAATATGTACACACATATGATGAACAACTCATGAAACTAAACTTCTGGGGAAAAAAATGAAAATTTGCCGCGTACCTGGTCGGTGCTGGCCGGAAGGTCGACGACGGTAAGCTCCGGCGAAAATTTTCTCTTGCTCTCTTTCTTGCTCAGACGTGAAGGAGATGAAGAGATGAAGGTGGTGGTCGGTCGTGGAGGAGAAATAAAAAAAAGGGTATTTATTCCCTTTTATATCAAACTTTATTTCCAAAACCTAATTCCACAAGGATTTCCTTTCTTGGGCCCGGGCCCGTGAATCCTAAGTCGACCAAGGTTCCATCACCAAACCAGCGGTTCTACATCAATTTAGGCTCATTAGATGATGCTCTATCATGCCACTGGGATCTTCGTTCGAGCCATGGTCCGTTCATGCAATCGAAAATCTGATAACATCTTATTTTACAACTAAGTTCAACTACTTATTTTCATCTGTAACTGTAACAAGAAAATCACCATTCAGTGCTGACTGAGGAACATGATTGTTCCTCACTAATCAGGGGACTTAATGTAGATAGTGGATTTTCGACAAAGGGTAAAATCGTAAAACCCTAATTATACATGCTCCTGATCCAGCAATCAGATGAGTATTGAGGCTCATGTGTCTCATTAAAGCGTAAAAGCTCATGCCACACCTCTGATCGAGCGTACTGCCTCTCAGAATATCTTCAAAAGTCTATGATCGAGTATATTACTTATCAGAGCATATATATGCAGTCTCTCAGCTGAGACCACAACATATTCCATTAACTGAGCAATTTCAGTAATCACTTCTGTAAAGATTCGAAATAATTGGATGGCTCCTAGATGTATTACCCACTAATATAGAGCACCACGTCTTCAGGACGTCGCAATGTTCCCTGACTTTACAGAATAAACATTCAAATCGAGCGTTCTGCTCCAGCTAGCTCGTACCTCGATTTTCGAATAATTATAATGCTCCTAGACAGCATGCCTACTAGCATAGAGCCGTCAATTAATTATTTCTAGTCGCAAGATTCAACAATTGAATTCCTAAAAAATACCCTACGTTCTGTATAATATTTCTTTACTTCAATTTATGGCTTTTCCCAGCAGAACTCCATGGGTTAGTAATAAATATTCAACGTACGGGCATTTGAGCCACCATCGAGTAAGCCCCGAGAAAATGGTGCAAATGTATTCAGAAATAAATGCACTAACGACCACCTGAATGCACGAACGAGCATTCCAAAACACGAAGGAACGATGAAACCATGGAGAAAATAATAATAATAAAATATTTAAGGAAGCGTCTAAGAGGACCAAGCCCACCGGACGGCCGGTCATGCCGTCGTGGCCGGACCCACGCCCCTTTCTTTATTTTATCATATTTTATTATTTTCCTTGATCCCATGAAAATCCTTTCGTTTGATCAAATCCCTTCAACTCGTGGTATTTCCTTCACATAAAATTAGGAAAGGTGTCACGGGACCGTGGTCACTAGCCGGCCGGCCATGCCCTAGCCGTGACCGGTCCCACACCTTGTAGTTCCTTATTTTATTTTATTATTATTTCCATCATCTCATGGAAATTCCTTCTTCCCATGAAATTCCTTGGTTTCATGGTATTTCCTTCACATTAAGGAAATTATACAAAAATTACATAAAATTAGGAAAAGTGTCACGAGACCGTGGTCACTAGCCGACCGGCCATGCCCTTGCCGTGACCGGTCCCACACCTTGTAATTCCTTATTTTATTAATTATTTCCATCATCTCATGGAAATCCCTTAAATTCATGATATTCCTTCAAATCATGAAAGTAATATAAAATTAGGGGAAACTCACGGGACCAGGGACCAACCGGCCGACCATGCCCTAGTCACCGGTTCCACATGCCCTTATTTTTTTATTATTAATATTATTTGCTTCTTTAATCTCATGAAAACTCCTTCACTTCAAGGAAACTCTTTGATTTCATGATATTTCCCTAAAATCATGAAAATAATATAAAATTAGGAAAAGTGCCATGAGACCGGGCTCATTGGTCGGCCGACCATGCCTTGGCCATAGCCGGTCCCACACTTCATGATTCCTTAATTTTATTATTATTATTTCCTTCATCTTATGAAGTTTCCTCAGTTTCAGCAAAATCCTTGATTTCTTCATATTTTCTCAAAATGTTGCTCAAACGCATATCAGAAAATATCAAAATTCTCAAGACTGAGACACGGAAACTTTGGTGACGTGAGCATGTTACCATGACTGACCAAGGTTGTATCTTTGGCTTGCAAGAAGCCGATCCCACACATTTTCATCATTTGACCTAATTTGTTCACGTTAGGTTCAAACTCTTCCAAACAACTTGGAATATCATCAAATGGTCGTCAGTCGATCCCGTAACCAATCAGGGTCGGTTTCCTGACCCCCTGGTTCGTCCTTCATCTATTCATAATTTATTAGGTCTTATCACCTAAGGTTCAGACGAACATTATTTGAAAAAAATGATTAAACCAACATTTAATCATCTTTTCACCAACTGGTCTTCAAGAGACTTTGGTATTTTGTTCACTCGATCATCTGGGCGCTTCATGGTCGATTCATAATCCCATAAATCCGGTCCCTCCTTCACTCCGTGGTTGATTTTCAATAAATCATCAATTGATCAAAATTAGGGTTTCAGATCCAAAGCTCTGCAAAACATAATTCTGAGCAGATTCAAACACGAATAATTTTTGTGTTGATCTCATGATCAACATTCTAATTATTATACTCGGTTCAATTGCCAATATTTTAAATTAATATTTTATTTTGGTCCTGCTACCAATAATTCATCAAACGAGCAACATTTGCTCAGATGAACAATATTTGCTCAGACTAAGGAATATTGGTTCAACTATTAATATTCAACAATCCATCGAATGAGCAACATTTGCTCACATTAACTATCAACATTCATTCAACAATTATACCTTTATCTCAACAGACACGTTCAACTCATGAGTCTTATAACATTTGTAAATCACGTTCGACTCAGCAATACAAGGACTCATCTTCCCATGAAGTCAGCAACTGACTAACTAAATACACGTCTACCCTGCAGACTCCACAATCACGAGACATCAATCGTGTCACATGGGGGGATATTAACTAGGATTTTGGTCTGGCGGTCTATGGCACATGTGTTCACCCACGATGAGAATGTGAGCAAGTCGTGCAATCAGTTGAAATATTTAGCAAAGTAGTGGGTAGAAAATCAAACAAGTCTCCACACGATGAGCAACTGGTTTTAACATGATTTCCACTTCCCCACTCTTTAACTCCAGCAACTGTCATACTTCATGGGATCAAGGTGTTTACAGTTCTAGCAATATAAATAAGTCTCTAAATCATGATTGAAACAACAAAACAATTCTTACCAACAAAACAACGTTCATACAGACAATCTTTCGTCTACACGAACTTATTGTCTTTGCAATTACTCTCAACTGAGTAAACTCAATCATTCAGAAACTATTTTCACGCCAAATACACAACACACCAGCAATCCTTGATCACCATTGATCTCACACATTTCTCAGCTTCCCTCCTACAGATCGACCCATCCTCTCTTGTGGCCGAATTGACTCTGGAACGACCATTGTCTTGGTTTAGGCCGGAGTCCTACAGATTGATTTCTCGAACTTAAAGCACTCCCTTCTTGCAGTGCATCTGTGTGAGGTTAAATATTTTGCTTGGTTCAAGGAGACTCCTCTGCACGGTCGTCTCCTCAATTCCGTAAAAACCAGCAAATCATTTTTCCCCGTCTACACCTACACATAGTCAAGTAACTAAATACATACTTAAGTGTTGTACTTCGTAATTCAATACATAGTAAAGAATAAAGAGACTCGGATTGTTGAGAAACGTTTGTGGTTTCGTAAGGTGATTCCTTTGGTACTTGATATCCTTTCAACAGGTCGGGGTTATATCGGTTCAACTGTTTAAGAATGTGAAAACATGCTATATCCTTTTAATATATTGGGGTTATATCCGTTCAGCTGTTTGAGGATGTGAAACCATGCTTCGTGTTTGAAACCTGAAGACCTATTTCTTTGCCATTCATCTCGAGTTTTTTAATGTTGCAGTTAGAATATTTTTTAAAACAGTTATTACGACAAAGATAACATGTTTTAAAAATCAATTCTACCATTTGCGACTTACCAAATCAACTTCCATTTTACCGCCCCCTGTTTGACGAGCCATTTGCATTATCAAAGCAACCTATAAGTTGGCATCTTTGCTGATTGCATTAATACGACTCGACAACCCGAAGCATCATGTTTTTATATATTCCCAGTTTCCTAACAAAACTGTTTAAAAAAATTTCCCCAAAGAGTATTATGATGTTGTTGAACACCATTGATAGAATCACGAGTAAATATTGAATAACTTCTGTAAATAGCCTTATCTTCATCAATACTATACTTCGGACCGCGAGTTTTCTGCTGAGAAACATTTTCTGTTGAAATATTTTGGTTTTGTGATGAACTGCCCATTTTTCTGGAGAATAAGAGTTACAGAGTTGAAAATGTAATACTTTTTGGAATTAGAAGGTGTATAGGGTGTGATTTTGGAGTTCAAATTGTTTGAATTTACACGGAAGTTAATGATGGACGTTGGATGAATGTAGCCGTTACCGGCTGGAAGAGGATCAATCGGTTCAGTCAGAGACATTTTTTCGTTCCAATTAAAGCCGACGCCCGACCTAGTTAACAACGATCATACTAATTACACCGATCGTCTTATGTTAAGACTGTCCGTTCAATTCGAGATGGGATGGGCAAACTCTTAGGGCATGTTTGGTACCATTTTCAAAAACAATTTTCAAAAATTATTTTCAACTGTTTTTGAAATATAACCCTTTTCCTTGTTTTCATTTTCTATTATACTTTAAAAAGGTATTTGGTAGGAAATTTAGAAAACTGTTTTTGAAAACATAGTTTCAAAAAATAGTTATAAGCTACAACAACACAGTCCATACTATTTAGTATTTATTTTGGACATCCAAATTGAATGTTTGAGTAGGGAAAAATTAACCATGGAAGAGAGGTTTGAGGAGATCATACCACCTTTATTTTACCATAGTCATGAGATACCTTAATTCAAGGAGAAGAAAAATAAGAAGAAAAGGAAAACAATTAAAACAACAAACAATGGAAAGCTGTTTTCAGTGAACATATCTTTTTTTTTTTTTGCTAGACTAAAACCGGATCCAGGCCCCACCCAAATCCAGTCGGTAGGACTAGCCCCATTGTTAGACCCAACTCCGCCAAATTCCTCTATACAACTAATTAAAATACAAATTTCTACGGTGGGGATCGAACCCCTGACTTCCTCCTTACTGGAGTTGATGGTATACCACTGAGCTATGTCCTTGGATCCAATAAATTCATCCACCAAGCTATTATCTCTTTGATTTTAGCGAACATATACCAAACATGTTTTTTTAGCAGTTTTTTTGGTTAAAAAGGCCTTAGATGTGAATTCCTCCGTGTATAAGACATGTAAAATACGGCTCTCATTCAAATAGCCAAGGATTCAAATTAAATGTTCTAATATCCTAAAGTGGATATTTCACCCAATAATAAAATTAATTTTAAGCAGCTGACAGATATGCCCTTTAGACTGTTGTGGACGTGACCAGCGCACATGCTTTGAGTTTGGACCGCATAAACCTTAAAAGCTTCTTATCATCCTCGCGTGGAAGCTAATCTCTATCGTTTCTCTCAAACCTTCCTTCATCCTCCATTAAAACAGAGACAAAACTGAGAGGGAAAATCCACAAATCTGATTTTTTTCCCCATTTGAACACTAACCCAACATTCAACATCTCGTTTCCCAGATGTAACTTGTCAATACTAAAGATTTGTGTTTGGCTTATTTAATTTGATGGGTATTTAAGTATCACTGACTGCACCATTGATAGTTAATGGAGAAGTACAACACTTGTTTTTCGTTAGAGTTTTGATTGGTTTTGCATCAAGATTACACGGAAGAAAGGATGTCGTTGTTACCGATTAGGTAAATGTTGGTCGGATACTGTATAACGATCCAATAACAGCAACAAGAAATGACTTTATACTATGAGAATGAGTGATGACAAATGTAAATATGGGGTTAGCAACACCGTAATGATAAAGTAAGGATGCCAAATTTTTCATGGTAATTTAAAATCGTCCCTAAATTAAGACTTGGGGTTCAATCATGTGGACTATTAAATCTTCATAGATCAACGATCTCATGTTTGGGTGATAAATGTGTAACAATTGTGAATGATTGGAGATTAGATTTACTTAAAATTGTTGGCTTTAATCTAAACTCAATTTGCAGGAGAAGAATCTACAAGGGGACCTCAATACAACAAGGATAAACGTACTTTTAAACGTCAACCAAACTGCACATCATGTGTTTGACAAAAATAATTAAGGAGAAGAAAAAATTGTAAAAATTGTAGGTTTTACTACCCAAGATTTATCCACGTAATACACGAGATGCACCCGAGTGCATAATGCATATTCTTGGAAGGAAATAAGTTTTCACCAGGTGCATCCGAGTGCATAATGCTTTCTTTTTCTTTTTCTTTTTATTCTTTATTCTTTTTTTCTTCTTTTTCTTTATTCATACTTGTTTTTGGTTGATGTTTTGATGTTGAATTTGATGGTAATGGTGGTGGATTTATTGTTTTAGATCATGAACTAGTGGTTTTGGTTGTGCATAATATATTACAAGTGATTAGGAAGATAAACCTAGATTTATCCCCAAAATAGGTAAGATGCACCCGAGTGCATAATGCATATTTTATATAAAATAAATTTTGGTTAGGTTGCGCGCACCTGGGTGCATAATGCATTGATTGGAAATAAATTTTGGTCAGGTTGCACCTGGGTGCATAATGCATATTTTTATAAGAAATAAATTTTAGCCTAGTTGCACCTGGGTGCGTAATATATACTTTTATTGGAAATAAATTTTGGCCAGGTTGCACCTGAGTGCATTATGTATTACCGGCCCGGTTCAAATTTTTTTTTTAATTTTTCGAATTTCATATCAACAATGGATCTTGTTTTGTAAAGATTTTCGAGCCCTTTCTAAAAATATAAAATTCATTAAAACTGGACTTATATTTTGGAAGTTAAGATATTTTTCGTGATTTATTTTATATTAGAGTGAGAAAATAAATAAGAGAGAGAAAATGATATGATAAAGAATAAAGATTAAAGTTAAGTGTACATATGACTAATTTTTCTTAGAGCAAAGGCTATGGGCAGTCTCCATTTGGAGACTAACTCGCCCATATGAACGAGTATAGCCACTGTGGGCAAATATAAAAGAAGGACTAGACGGGGGACCGTCCCCCGTTTAATAGTTTTTTTTAAACTCTACGGGGGACAGTCCCCCGTAAGAAATAAAAAGAAATCTTGACGGGGGACAGTCCCCCGTCTAAAATATAAAAAAAATACAAACAGGGGACGGTCCCCCGTCTGTGTGGGAAGTCGATATCAGGAGAAAATTCTCTTGGATGTTTTCATTTTTCTTCAACATTTTCATGGTTTTTCATCTTCTCCTTCACTATAATCTTCAAAAACGATAAGCAATCTGATTTCTTGCAAAAGTAAATATATCCCATTGATTAACTAGTAGAGGTAAATCCTATTCTAACAAAAAAATCGTTTATTGATATTAATTTCATCATTTTATTTAGGTTTTGGTTAAAAGTTACCCTAATTTGATTTTTTTTCTAAATTCTTGAAGGTGTTGAGCTAATTGGGATAACTGAGCGAATTAAAGGTATGATTCTTAGCTTAATCTTAAGGTTGAGCGAATTAATTTTGTTTACCTCTTGTTTCATTGTTTTAATTTGATTGATTTATAGCTTAATTTTGATAAATGGTTAATGACACTTGTTTTAGGGTTCATATAGAGAACAATGGATTATACTATTTTGTCTTCTAAAGGTGAAGAAAATCATATATGCAACACTCTTGACATTTTAGATGGTGAACCTTCAATTAGATTTAGAGGTGGATGGAGCAATATGCATAATTTGTATGAAATTGTATGTAAAAATAAAAAATGTAAGTTGTTTGTAGACCAATGTGGATTGGGTCGATTACTTGAGATAAATGTTTCGAAAGATGATCAACAACTCGCACACGCAATTATTGAGCGGTTTTGGAAATCTACAAATACTTTTCATTTTCCTACATTTGAAATAGGGCTCACACCCAATGAATTCTCTTGGTTAACGGGTTTAGAAGTAGGAAAAGGAGTAAAGCTAGATTATGTAAATTGGTGTGATAAGGAAAATAAAGAAACTTGCTTGGAGTATGTTGAAAACCTTTTGCCCAATTTAGCTCAACTTATTTTCGATAAAGCCGAGAAAAAGAAAGCCGCAAAAAAGAAGAAAGCACTAGAAAAGGGAAAGGGAAAGCCAAAGCAACCGAGCAAGAAAGTGATGATGAAGAAGATATTCATGAGAATTTGGAGCCGAATGATAGTGAAGAAGAAATTGGTGAGAATGGGAAAAACATAATTCATGGTCTTGATGTGTCCTCCTATTTGAGCAAGAGGAGTGGTGGTATCAAATGTGTAGATATGTGTGATTGGTTGAATGCATTTAAAGGAAAGAGTGGAGTGGCTATGGAACAATATTGGGATGAAATTGTTCGGGTTTTTATTTTATGGATGATTGGCCAAGTGCTTATGCCAAATAGTGTATCTACCACAAAGGTATGATGGTTATGTAACTTTGAGGATTTGGATTTAGAAAACATAAATAGGTTTGATTGGGGATCTCCGATGTTGTCTTGTCTTTATAAATCTTTGGGCGAGGCTAGTAGAAAATTGAAGATTTTCAACGGGATGTGGATGATCTTAGAGGTATGTACACATGGTTCATTTTATATCTTAAACCCATTTAATGTTGATATTTATGGAAAAATGTTATATATTAATTTCCCCCACTTTTTTTTTTTTTTTTTTGTAGGATTGGTTTTACTACTATTTCCACACTTTGTTTCCCAAAATTGATGGGAATGCACCGGTTTGGGATGATTTGTGGCCAAATAAGGTGTTTAACAAGGAGAATTTAGCGGAGGTTCAAAGGGATATGGGAAGACATTCAATTACTATTGCTCGTAAGAAAATGGAGAATAGGTCAATACAAGGAACAACATGGAAGCCATGGAGAGGAAGTGAGCATATTAATAATGAAGTCCTAAGATATTCGCATAGGTTGTCAAAGAAACGATGTGTTTTCTTGGATATTGAAGATGATCAAGGCTATAGGTACTTGGGTGAGAGATGTTCGTTTCAAGTAACCGGTGTATTAGGTATTCCGCCTCGCCCACCTCCTGAACATGAAATGATACGAATGAATCAAAGAGCATGTGAGAAGTGCAAAGGTTTGAGGACTTGTAGGGAACTCAATAGGATTGCAACTGTTGAGGAGTATGAAAGCTGGTGGTCTCAAGTTTCTGTTGGTCCATACTTTTCAAGGGTTAAGCCAACATTGGTTCGAGGCCGGAATCGTGACGACATTTCTTCATCATCTCAAGCGCAGTTTCATGTTCCATATCCTCCTCCTATGCAAACAAGTTCATATGTGTATGAAAATGAGCGAGCTCAAAATGAGAATGAGAATGTATAGCTTGAGTATCTTCGAAGTCGGTTGTAATCCTTGAAAATGAGAATGTAGGGCTTCGAAGTGAGAATCAAATTTTACGAAGCTCCTTCAATTCACAAGAGTGTTATGCTCCAATTGTTGGGGGGTTGGGGGGGGGGGGTTATCTAGTCAAGTTTATCCGGATGTTGTTAATGAAACTCAAGATCCTCCTCAACCATCTAATCCATCTAATACTACTTGGAATGGACAATGGTTTACGGACTTAATGAGTTAGAGCAATTGGATACTTGCTTGATTAAAATTGAATGTCATTTTGTAGTTTTTCTTTTTAAAAATGTATGTTATTTTGACACTTGGTTGTTTAAAAATTAATGTTATTTTGGATTTACAAGTTATTTTGGATTGACATGTTATTTTGGTTAAGTTACATGTTGTTTTACTTATTTATGTGTGAAGTTGGTTATTTTGCAAAATTTTCGTGGTCCTAATTTGTTTTAAATTTTTTACAGGTATAATGAGTGACACAGACTCGGATGAAGATTAATTTTCTAGACGCTGAAGAAGGAGACGAGCTAATGCGGCGATGGGATGAGGACATTAATGTGACAACAATCAATAGCTCTCATGGCTCAACAACCCGAACATATTGAGGTAAAAAGAAGACGTTATTCCATTAGGAACATGGTTCTTCATGATGCTATTATGATGCGTGATTATTTTACCGATGGTAAACTCACTTATTCGGAAAAGAATTTTCATGACCGTCTACGTATGAAAAGAGAATTGTTTCTTAAAATTAAAGATGATTTGTGTGAAATGGACCCGGAGTGGCCTTAAGGAATAGATGGCATAACGAGCAATACGTACGAAACAAAAATACTTACCGTGTGCTCGGCTCCGTAACCACTTATTCGTCCTCCTCGAAATAATTTTCCAAGAACGGCGACAAATAGCTTAATGTCTTTCTTTATAGCATATATTCGGTTTTCTAAACTAGTTTTGTCTCTATCATTTGGGTTACCTTTCATTTTCTCGATAAATAATGGAATAATACGATCCCAATATTTGGTTTTTCCTTGATGCACACCAACACTACCATCACCCGTTATTGCTATATGTGCTTCGCAAAGAGCTACATCTTCCTCCGTAGTAAATTTAATTTGTTGTTTCCTACGAGTTTTTTGAGCTTTTTGGGTTGAAAGGGTCGGTGTTGATGAAGAAGACATGGATAAAGAGAAGAAGAGAACTTCAAAACTAAAATGGAGTAGAATGAAATTGAGTTGGATTGAAGTGGAATGAAAAGAAAAGAGTTTTATGGGTTAGTTTTATAGGCTGAAATGTAGCCGTTGGGGGAACAAAATTCAAATACCAAACGGGAGACAGTCTCCCGTTTTTATCTTAAAAACTCATTAAACGGGGGACAATCACCCGTAAAGAAAAATAAATAAAATAAACGGGAGACTGTCCCCCGTAAAGAAAAAAATAAAAACCTTACGGGAGACTGTCTCCCGTTTGTTGTTATTTTTTCTTACGGGGATAGTCCCCCGTCTACTGTGAAACACCCAACCACTCGTTCGTATGAACGAGTGTGTGGAAGGATTTGTGGGAAAAGTGGGTTGAAACCTACCCGTAGGAGAGCCTAATTTGCTCAAATTGGTAGTGCACTCTTTCATTTGAAAGGGTGACACTACCCATATCCCTTGCTCTTATATCTTTGTGAAAACTACGGTCACACCCATTTCTCAATTTTTTTCCACTGGCAAACCCACCGTCCCAAAAGTTTACGGGCGCACCCATTTTCTATTACAAAATTTCCCTCAAGCCCAGAATTTATAAAATTATGTTTTGGTCTTTGTTTTAACCGAACTACTTCTCAATTCTTCTTCTTCCTCTCAACTGTAATGAAATACCGAAAGAATTCGCAAGCGTATTATTGAAGAATGCTCTAAATTGGAGAGATCAGATGAAAATCTTCATCAATGTTGGTGTAATTAGGGCTTAACAAGGAGAGATGTGAAATTTGTAAGGTTTCTTATCTAGATCTCTTGATAAAAAACTAAATTTTAGATTTGATGGATGGAATTGGGGTTAAGGTTCCTATATGATTTCCCCTTCAAAACAAAGTTACATCAACGATCGACCTTAAAAGGATGAACCCCTTCTCTTTCCTTGATTTTGCTTTTGAAGTAGTCAGATCTAGTGATTTGGAAGACAAATTTTAGAAAAAATATTTCATAAAAACCCAGATCTTGCTCTACATCGAAAATTGATTTTCTCTCACAAAAAAATTTCAATTAAAGATTTGTGATTAGTCAAACTGGATTTACAAACCCGTGTATTTAATCTCAGAAAACTTAGATATTGAGATTTGCAAATTTACCCTGAATGACGGGAAATCTGAAATTTTCGGTAGCTTACATGTTTGTTTTTTCATTTTTTTTTAAATATGCAATATGCAATGCAAATACTGTTCAACTATCAATACATGACTCGCGAGACTTCGTAAATGATTCTTTAGGATTCTATTTAAGTTGATGCTGTGTAGACCTCTTCTGCAGTTCTTGTTAAGTCTCTCTGTACATCTATATTTTGACAGAGAAGAAGATTTTACAACCAGTTCACTCCATACTACTTGCAACACAGACTGCACACATATGTATATAAAGTTTTAAAGAGAATCTAATTACAAAGAGTCTTGGATGAAATTGACAGCTTACAATATGGTGGTTACAACTTAGTAAACCACATCAGTTCCAAAATATTATTAGTACAGGAGAAACGGACAATTTTCCTCGAACTAAACCTGGAACTGTTCCATTTCTGTTCCTCTATGTCTATCATTCTGCAGTGTTGTCCACAAACATAATTCTGCGGAGAAACAAAAACATAGCTTAGAATGATTCTGATTCCTCCTGTTTTATTCAGTGAATTATTATTAATGTTGGACTAATAATTTTTAATTTTTTCAGAGTTGGTGGTGATGGACTGAATATGATTGTGAGGGATTGACTCTTGTTGGGATGAAAGGGGCAGTGAAGCGTCTCTTCTCTTTATATTATTTCTGATATGGAGAAACAGTGTTTTTACTTGAAGGTTGGTGCTATTACGCGCAACACCTTAGGATAACGATATAAGCTAGCGTTGTTTTGAATGGTTTGTTTGTGTATTGTATTGTGCATGCGTAGGAATGCCTAACAAGAATCGTTTATGGCTTTAAGAGACTGA
The DNA here is from genome assembly GCF_003573695.1 of Papaver somniferum. NCBI lineage: Eukaryota > Viridiplantae > Streptophyta > Magnoliopsida > Ranunculales > Papaveraceae > Papaver > Papaver somniferum. The sequence continues at coordinate 28,195,436 of NC_039363.1, read as the reverse complement.
ACACAAAGGAGTTAGGTAAAGATAATTTTTGGCTGGTTTTGTACGGATTGTTGCCGGAAGTTCAACAACAATGAACTGAAATTGGGAGTTTATGCTGTTTTGGTTTGTATGCATGGGAGATATTGAAACAGGAAAGATGATGATGATGCCGTTATGACTGCATAACCTGTCATACAGTCGAGAAAATGTCTGCGTAACATGTTATGCAGTCGTGAAAATGGATGCATAACCTATTATGCATCTACAAAATTTGTTGCATAACTTGTTATGCATTCCAGAAAACGGTTGCATAACACATTATGCAACAACTTTTTTGTCACTATTAAAACCAACAAAAACAAAGACTGCATAACTTGTCATGCACCTACAATAACATCTGCATTACATGTTACGCAGTCACGAAAATGGATGCATAACCTGTTATGCATCCAAAAATATGGTTGCGTAATGCAATATGCATCGGGAAAATTGTTGCATAATCTTTTATGCATCGACAAAATAGATGCATAATGCATTATGCATCAATTTTTTATGTACGCACTAATACAATGGTTACATAACTTGTTATAGATGCATAACTTTGTTATCCAAATGCATAATTTGTTATGCAATGGAGAAAATGGTTGCATAATTTGTTATGCGTCTGCAGAATGTGTTATGCATCTTTTTTGGTGGCTGCATAATGGTTATGTATCAAGTTTTTGAAAATTTTGCCTAAAATGATGATCACCTCCGATTTTTTCGTGAAAAACAAAAATTTGATATTCTTGCTTGTACTCGTTGCGCAGCTCTCTTAAAAAGATTTCCAACGATATAAAATTTGTAACATTCCAAGGCGCGGATTTTTAGATATGTTATATCCAAGTTGCGTTGCCAATTATACCCCTGATGCATAACCTGTCATGCGGATGCATAATCCGTCATGCATACATTTTTAAGAATTTCATATAATTATGGGTGTCACGGAAATAATTATGAGTGTCACGGTACCCAAAATTAATTGTGGGCTTGACAATGAGAATATTATTTTTTTTGGGTCTCCCCCTAATTTCCCCTATATCTTTTTCATCAAGACCTATATTTAACAAATCCATTAGTCCCACACTTTATGTGTTATGATCATATAACCCATTTTCCGGTTTTTTTAGTGTTTTCCGATTTTACTGTTTTTAAAAACAAAAAATGATTTCTAAAAACTATACCAAACATAGCCCTATATTTGAGCCTTTGTCCATTCATTTTCTCTGTCCATTCATTTTCTTTGGTTTGGCGGCCACATTGTGGGGGTAGAGATGGACAAATCTGCTCATTTGCAAGATGCCCTAGATTTGCCATGGGCTATGAAAAAGGGTAATACCGAGCCGTACACTGGTTTTGTCGTAATATTATTTACTAAAATTCGACTGTACGTTTTCTCCACCGAAAAACAAAAAAAGAAAAAATCGAACATCCAAAAATCTATCATCATCAGTTTATATCCCGGACAGGCTAACAAACATAAAACTACGACACATGAACGCCTCCGCAATCAGATCAGATCAGGTCTCTCTATCTTTCTCCCTGTCGTTACATTTTCGAGATCTTATTTAAAAGGATCTCTTCCCTCGTCTGATCAAGATCCTTGAACCACCTATTGCCATTTCAGGTCAGACGTCTCTTTTTATTTGCATTTTTCATTGAACGAAAAGGTAGAGGTAGATAATAATGCATCCCGTCTAAATTGAAAATATTGAGATGTAAAGACTTTTAGCTGGATTGGAAATTCTAAATTGGTAATTTATGCGTTTTGAAATCGATTGTAATGACAAGATCTGAAGATAGTTTCTTAGCTCTGTTTGTTATGATGGCTGATTTGATTTGATTTGATTACTATTATTATTTATTTATTTTGAGATTTTGGTATTTGCAGTAATCCGAGTGTTTTCGTTTGGATTTTATTTGTGGCCTCAGAGATTATTGAATTACGGTTTTTTGTTTTTTTGGATGATTTGAAGGTGGAATTGTTTATTTCTTTTGGATTGATGAGTTAATATGACTCTTAGTTAGAGTAAGACAGGAGATGGTAGACAGTAATCTGGAGGTGGAAAAGGATGATGCAATTGAGCTTCAAGATATTCAAAAAGAAAGTGACAGACCGGTTCTTCGAAGGGAACCATCTTTCTCACGCTGGTTTGACGAGGACGGCATCATTCATTTCCATCGTCCTTCGGAGCATGCTGATGAAACTGTAGAAGACTCTGATTTTGAGTTGCCGTTTCTTCAAACTGAAGGACAAGAGAGCAAATTATTGAGTAAGGACAGACTGTCTAATCCGAGAAACATGCACCTGAATGGGAATCACACCATGCCCATGGTTAGGACTCATAATCATGTGGATGAAAATACAAATGGACTGAACTATGTGCCATTTGACATTGAAAATGAGTCTATTCGAGAATTGCCTGTTTCAGATTTTGATGCCCATGACTCCAGTTCAAGAGGAAGCTATAAAACGACACTGGATACACAGAATTCTCTTGATATGGCCATTGTGCTCAAGACATTGTTTTTCATACTCGTATGGTACACTTTCAGTACATGTTTGACAATGTGAGTGCTCGTTTATTCAGCAAACACACATCATTTTGTCAGTTAACTTTACTATTCTTGTCTGCTCAACTAATAAATTTTTTGTGCATTGTTTATGTAGTTATAACAAAACATTATTAGGAGAAAAGTTGGGTAAATTCCCGGCTCCCATGTTGATGAATACTATCCACTTTGGGATGCAAGCTGTTCTATCGAATTTTATTACATGGTTTTGGTCTAACAGATTTCAACCCACAGTAACAATGTCATGGAAGGATTACTTCATGAGAGGTAACATCCATCTTCTTCATATCTTCCTCCATTTATATCTGGGAGTTCATTTCATTTTTTTTGTAGATTTCAGTGATTTCACCAATCAAACCCACCTTACCTTCTTTTTGTCCTTCTTTTTAGTTTTGTTTTTTCTAACTATAATCGTGTCTCTGAATATGCTTCCTTTATCTCTGAATACGCTTCCTTTGGGCAATTCAAATTTTCTTTTGTTTTACCATGAAACTGAAACTGAAAGCAGTAATGAACTTGAACCATCAAATGGAGTAGTGTATAGTATTTTGACAACATCTTCGTCAAGTAGCTTGATTCTTGAGCATTAAATGGAGTAGTAATATCGTATATAAGTTAGCTAGCAAGATGTACAACAAGAAAACAAATTGATCAGGGCAGAGATTAGTGTAATGTTGTATTTTTATGTGAAACTTATAAGATATGTCTCTGGATACATTTGTTTTTATTTTCTATAGATCCTTGGATAACACCTGTTATTCTCAGTCATGATATTTCTTTCTTGTCATTTTTTTTTTTTTGGTCATTTAAATCAACACAGCGGTTTTATTTTTATTAACTTCTCTAACAACTAATGCTACAGATGGACTTTCCCTTTAACAGTTGTTCCCACGGCTCTTGGAACTGCACTGGACATAAACCTGAGCAATGCCTCTCTTGTGTTCATCTCTGTCACATTTGCGACCATGGTTGGTTTCTTCTCTTTCTCCCAACTTGTTTGTTTTGGATTCGTTATATATTTTGAATCGAGATTCTTCTGCAATGTATCTTCTCAAATCAATAATGGGCAAGGACAATATGTTTTGCTCCTTATTTTTCACCAAGTAATCTTTGTTGTGAACTTATCTCTTTTTGCAGTGTAAATCAGCATCTCCTATATTTCTACTTCTATTTGCTTTTGCATTCAAGTGAGTTACCTGTTCCTTTGCATTTGTATCCTTCATGATTCAAGCAGTCTCTTTAAGATAATAGAATATCCATCCTCGTGTCCCGGCATGATGACATAGTAAAGTTTTATCTCTGCTTGTCGTACTAGTAACTGCATGGCTGTTAAGACCATTATAGTTATCATGGTATGTAATCCCTGATTATTATTATCCTAATACGAAAACCTGTAGTTTCACTCAGAATCTCAGATTCGAAGTCCAGTTAGGAAGCAACATGAAGGTCTTGTATTTTCTAAAGAAGAAAAACTACTAGAAAAAGCTCGAAGTTTTCTCTGTTGTCAGTAGAGTAGCATAGGGTCAAAACATGTGCTGGACTCCTTATATTACTTCTGCAGTTAGCGTTTTTAATCTTCAATCTCTATGGTTTTTTGATAGGTTGGAGTCTCCAAGTGTTAAACTTCTTGGCATCATATCAGTCATCTCTGTTGGAATTTTGTTAACAGGTATGAAGCTTCATGAGGTGTATTATAGATCTGAAATAGTTGAAAGCTAATTATGTGAATATGTTAGTGGATACAACCAGTATCTAAAAGCAATATATACGTGAATAATACATATTGGAAAAAGTTCTAATGCTTGTATACACTAAAAAAACCTACATGTTCATGCATAAATACACCGAGTAAACACCCTAGCATGTGGAAGTTTAATTTGATCAATGATAACTTATTATGCATCTGCAGATTCAATGGGTAGAATAAACCTTTTAACTACTGTCAAATGTGTACCGTCTTACCTAAGAGTGCAAAAATTGCCTGAATGGTAACAGAAGTCACAGTAACTTACTTGTTATGAATGATTTTCCCTTTGCTAGTCCATCAAGAGAGAGACTTCACGATTCATTCAGCAGATTTAAATATGTATGATAAACCTTTAACTTCAATGGAACGTCTAAGATAACTCCTTACCTGAGAAAATTTGCGTGAGCAGACAACAGTAAAGAAGTCACTGTAACTTTTTTTTTAATGATTTATATTTGCATGTTCATGGGGTGATAGGCTTCGCCGCTTCGATCAAGAGCCATAAGTGATATTTCAATGGTCAAGCTGTTCCATAACACAAAGGTCGAAATTTATCTTAGTGATAGCTGAAGATCTTTATAGAAATCATTTTTTTCTAGGGAACATAGTTCACTTTTTCCTGTGGAAAAGATTGAGTCAACTCTCATAGGTGAACCTTTTGAGTCATCCAAATGATATTAGATATAATGTGAAGCTCGGGAATTTTGAAATCCTTCAAAAACACAGCTTAACGCTGATCTTTTGTATTTTGTTGGTGATGCAATGTATGACAAAATGTCTATAGTGCAGTCAGGGACGGAGCCAGAAACCTTCCACAAGGAGGGCTAATCTAGAAAAAATATATTCAGGGGGCTTATTAAGAAATTTTTTCTTCTTAATAATAAGAACTTCAAAGGATTTTTAAGGAATTAACTAAAAACAGGGGAGGCAGGGGCCACCTAAGCTACACTTAGCTCCGTCCCTGAGCGCAATGCTACAGTCCCAATGTCACAGTCACCCCATTAATAGTTGACTGGAGTTTTTTTTTATTGTCCATCAACATATCTATAGTAAGTTCTTTATCTTGGTCGGTAAATTATGGTTTAGGCGTGTTTCAACCTAAGGTCGTGGATATCACCATCCAATGACTTCACCGCGCCCACTACAGAGGCATCTACACAAGTTTTGCTTATATGTCCTTTAAGTGTTCTGTGTATTTCACTGTTTTCTATCATCTAGAATGACTGACTCTTCTAGTTTAGGCCTCTAGTAGAATCGAACTTCTTTGTGAAACCTATTTTTCAACCTTAACTGGGTGATAGTCCTTGTAGTATTTGGTCTGACATCAAGTCTTTTGCACTTCTCAAGCATTTTAATCTCACCAATCCTACGGTGTGTTACTGAACATTATCTGCCTGCAGTTGCAAAGGAAACAGAGTTTCAATTTTGGGGATTCGTATTTGTTATGCTTGCTGCTGTCATGTCTGGGTTTCGCTGGTCCATGACTCAGATTCTTTTGCAGGTGTGACTTCCTTCTGTTTTACCTTACATATTTCACTTTCATGCTTTTAATTTCAAAAATTTTGATTGCTCACTTATGCTTCCGAAATATTCCATTTATTAGTGTGATGTTCTATATTTCTTTGTTTGTCTGTCCTATTCTGGGTCCAGCTTCTGACATTTCCTTTTCTTTTTTTTTGTTCACCATTCCTAAACTGAAATGAAGAAAGAAACTTATGGTAAGCAATTTAGTTTTTGGTATTCCTATTCCAATATATTTCCATTTGTGGTTAGGAAACAGTCAAAGTTAAATAATGCCTCGACCAGCATGTACATGAATATTCTCTGGTTAAAACTTGTATGTAATTTTTTTTAGAAAATGGAGCCTTGCTAGTCCTGGTTATGTCGAAGGATGGTATCTTGTAGAAAGTTTCTGAGTTGCTTGTACTTGGATTTTCCAGGTCTAAAGAACCCACTTACTCTGATGAGCTATGTTACTCCAGTTATGGCTGTGGCAACTGCTATACTCTCTCTTGCTATGGATCCATGGGATGAATTCAGAAAGAATATTTACTTTGATAGTTCATGGCATGTCTTTCGAAGTGCATTGTTGATGTTTCTTGGCGGAACGCTAGCCTTCTTTATGGTGAATACTCGCTTTACTGTGTTTTTTCAGTGAACAACATCACATTGTGGTTGTGATTGTTTTCCAGAGATGTCTCGGGTCTTCCTCACAACCCATTAGAAGAGAATCATATTCTGTTTGTTTTTGCTAATCCTCTTTTTCTCTATCCCACATTTATCTCATATAAAAGTCCTTCGACGTCGTCTTTTGTAGGTTTTAACAGAATACATTCTTGTCTCAGCAACCAGTGCAGTAACCGTAACAATTGCAGGAGTCGTCAAGGAAGTTGTCACTATTTTGGTATGCATACTTTTTCATATATTTGTTATTATTAGGTCTATATTATATATGCTGTATATCCTTGCAGTTATTATCATATTATATGACCTTCTTGGAATATTTCAGTTTTGAGTTACAAGATGAGTTAAATGATGATTATTTAAATACCCCTCAAAATCTACCTTTTAAAATATACCCTTATTAAACTTAGTAAAATACCCCTATCTTTAAAAAGTGGAAGCAACTAAGTACAAGTTGTTTAACTTAATACAAGTTGCTTCCAAAAGTGGAAGCAACTTTGATAAGTTGACTCCAAAAAAAATAAAGTTTTTACCCCTCGGGGGTGTTTGTGCTAGGTCAACTAAAATGGAGGGTATTTATAATATTCCCACTATTCAAAACTGCATGTATGGAATCTCGTGCATACCTTGCAGTGCTTTCTGGTATCATTTTTATACAGAAAGGTTCTGGATAGACCTCTCAAACATCCCCAAAACACTAAGGCCTATTTAGGGGAGTTTTAACCTTTTTGGGGTGAACTGGGAGGTCCCACATAAATGTGAGTGGGTCGGTTTTGGAAGTGTCTGATTACTCGGTCTATTTAGAATTCTTGTTTTTGAAACTAAAGCAGAGCCAGAGGAAAACAAGCAAGAAATATAAAATCCAGAGATCTATTTCAGTGAGAAAATAAACAAAAAGTAGACAAGATATAGTTGTAATTAGTGCTAGAAACTCTTGCCGAATCCCTGGACATGAAAATGTAGCAAAAATGGTAGTTATTTTTGAAACTTCCAGCATTTTCTCATGTTGCAAGACCTAGCCTAGTTATCTATAGGGTGGTGAACGACGTATGTGCGAGAATGATGTATTCTTCTACTTAGACTATAAGTATCGTTAATGCAAGAATTGATATACAGAGTCTTCCCTATCTTGGTAGAGCTTAACTCAAGCTAGGAGAAGGGGAGTTGCATGACTCTGATTAATGCTCTCTTAAGACATTCTATACAATATGCACTTTCTTTTTAGTCTTTATCTTAAATGACCTGTCCAACTTTTATCATTTTTCAATGAGTTCCTGCATATCCTCTTGAAGAGCTATTCTGTCATGATAATTCTTTTCACATACTTGTCTTGCGTAGCTAGTAGCTACAACCTGTGAAGTTTCTATCGATGGTTGCTGTTGCTAAATCTTTACGTGACTATGCATTTATCTAAGAAGAGACCAAGCTTTGACCTCTCTTAAAACAGTGTATACAATATGCGCTTTCTTTTTAGCCTTTATCTTAAATGGTCTGTCCAACTTTTATCATTTTGCAATGAGTTCCTGCACATCCTCTTGAAGAGCTATTCTGTCATGATGATTCTTTTCACATACTTTTCTTGCGTAGCTAGTAGCTACTAGCTACAACCTGTGAAGTTTTCTATTGATGGTTGCTGTTGCTAAATCTTTACGAAGCTACGCATTTATCTAAGAAGAGACAAAGCTTTGACCTCTCTATGTGATATATGTTCAGGTTGCGGTGTTTTACTTCCATGACAAATTTACCTGGTTGAAGGGAGTTGGGCTCTTCATAATAATCTTTGGTGTCAGTTTATTCAACTGGTACAAGTAAGTAATTGACCCTAATATTCATGCAGCGAAAATGTTACGTAGTTGTTTGCAGTTCTTTTTTGTGCAACCCAAAATAACTATGAAGCTTCTAACAGTTTTTTATAACCAACCGTTTTTTATATATTATTTTAGTGGCTTTCTTTTGTGTTTTTTTTTCTTCAAGTAAACACTGAATTGCATTATCATGGTTCATAAATAACTACATAGCTTCATGTAGCGCAGCTCACCTGATGGGTGGAACTTGACTTAAATCTCAGGATAGTGGGTTCATTCCCTTGTACCATAACAGATGACTTTATGTATACTGGTTTTCTATTTTTACCTATTTATGATCCATTTGCAGATATCAAAAGCATCAAGAATGCCAAACTAGTGTAATTGATGAATCTGGGTTATCACCCAAAAATGTAGCTGCGAAGTATGTTATCCTTGAGGAGATGGAGGATCACCATGTCGATACTTGAGAATTTTAGTTGTCTTTTTGACATGAAAATGAGGGTGAGTTTTCTGCTAGGTATTTCATCCAGTAAGCAGTCTATTATGGTCAATTTCAGCCTCATATAAAGTCCTTTTCATCTACCAACCTTTTCTTTCTATCATGATGGTCATGATATTTGATGGGTAAGTTTTCGCAACCACTTAACAAAAACTACATATCTTGCTCATGAAAGCCCTCATGACTTGGTGATTCCAAGTAAAACAGTAATGACCGACTTCTGAAAAGATAAAACTTCTATCATATATGGCATGATCTCATCTTTGCTGAGCAACAATCTTATTAGAGTTTGACGTCAAAGTTTTCATTTCAGATATAGAAGGGAGATGGAGGCTATACAACTCCTTCAATTTTCAAAGGCTAGATTAAACTGATACCTTTTTGGTTTCGATGAGCTATATTCTGAATAATTTACTGACTTAGAATATGTGTATTCCATTTTTTATAGTATGATATCTTCAATTCATTGAAACATAAATGATGTACAGGTAACAGCAGCAAGCTGTAATAGATTGTACCAATTTGTGTTATTCAGTTATGGTTCTGAACGCTGCCATGACACATTGATGAGTTCTTTGAACATACAAAACTTCGTCCAACTTTTGCATGTTATGTTAGATTGGCTTTCCTAATAATGTTCGCAACTTTGTTGCCTTTATTAGTCCCACTAGAGGAAACTTCTTTACAAATGCTTACAATTTGTTGTATTAAAATCTTATTGAAACTGTGAATGCGCCATTTTTCACTAAAGTTCCAAAATTTCAACAATTAAAAAGAACTATATTATTGGGGCGGTAGGGGGCTGGGATTTTGGGGCTTAAAATGATAAATAAAACCAAAATGTGGATATGGGACCTAATCTATGTAAAAGTTCAAAAATACCCTCAATAATTTTAATTTATTATCTTTTTACCCTTCCATTAACTAATTAGTCTAATAAATAAATTTAATTTTTATTTCAACGCATAGGTCTCGCAATTCAAAAAGGCGTTGTGGCTCAGCTTGTTGCAAGGCTCCCAACCAGCTACTTGTAAACACTTTTCCTTTCCGTATTAAATAAAATATACAATTCTAATAAATAAATTTCATTTTTTTCTTAAAAGAAAAAAAAAAGTAAAAAACAGAAATCATTAGAACTAAAAGAAACTGACATCTGTTTCTTTTTTTCTTCTTTTCCTCTTCTCCTCTCTTTCTTTTCTTCTTCTTTTTCTCCTCTTCGTTTGAGATGATTAATCGTCGATTCAATTGAATTGATTGTATAAAACAATAGTGAGGACAAAGGAAAAGGCAGGATCGTCGAAACAACCTCTTCCTGAACCAGATAAATCTAGTTCTGAAAGTGGAATGAAGGAGATGAACCAGCCGCCGAGACTCCTGATATGACTGCAATAAGGTATGAATTGAAAAACCCACTCTTTATTTAAGCGTTTGAATGATTATTCAGTTAGTTTCGAAAATTTTAGGTCTGAAAAAACCATTTCTAAAACTGCTTACGACTGGGAGTTCTTGTTTCCCCAGCCGTAAATAAGGATTACGGTTGGGAGTTCTTGTTTTCCCAGCCGTAAATAAGGATTACAGTTGGGATCACTAAGAACTCCCAGCCGTAACATAGGCGATGCGGATGAGAGTTGGGAAATCCTAACCTCAACAATTTGTTTACGACTAGGTTATTCCTAGTCGTGACTTCTTCTGTGTTCGAAATGTAATTCAGCGGTAGTGTTTACGTCTAGGTTTTTCTTATCCGCAACTTTAGTTCCTAACCGTAAATATTTTTTCCTAGCCGTTTTGTGTGTTACGGCTTGGTCGATAACTCAAAATCCCATCCATATATTTCACAACTAGATTATTCCTAGACGTATCTTCTACTATGTTGAAAATTAATCCAGCGGTAGCGTTTGCGGCTCGAATTTTCCTATCTGTAATTTGAGTAACCAACCCGCAAATTTTATTTCCTAACCGTTATTGTTGTTATGTCTTGATCGATTACTAAAGATCCCATCCGTAAATTGCGTTGCTTCTAGGACTGTCAATTTTTCCTAGCCGTGTTTTGTGTCATGGCTTGGTTATGTCTAGATTTTCCAATTGCGTTCACTCATTTGCTTTTGTTTTTTTGGCCTTGTTTGTCTTTGAACAGAGGAAATGAAAGGAGGAGGAAAAGAACACAATAAGTAACACCTTGTAATGTCCCGAATCCGCAACCTCGTCACACAAAACCATTGGGTGCAAAATGCAAGGAATGCAAGTGGAGTTGCCATGGATGGAGGAAATGAACGTGGAGTTTCCACTGATGGAGGAAATGAAGGTGGAGCTTCCACTGATGGAGGAAATGAAGGTGGAGTTGCTACTTGTGGAGGAAGTGAAGGTGGAGGAAGTGCAAATGTGGTTGTTGAACAACCAAATTTATAGATTGTAGAAGAAAACTTGGCCAAAACAAGTGCTGCTGATGCTGCTATTGATAAGGGTAAAGGCGTGATGGAGGGGGAGAATAGGGAGAAGAAGAAGTATCCACCAAAAGACTCAGCAAGACAAATCATTGATGTTATGCAGTTTTTACTTCTCAAGAAGAATGTGAGACCTTGGGGTGAGCCAAAAGATAGATCCGTCTTGTTTGGTTACCAGTCATCATGGGCTGCTAGGGTCTGTGCCGCAAAGGTAATAAATCAAATTTAATATATGTTATTTTCATTTTATTATGGATATTTGATTGTAACAATCAACATCTTATATTATTTGTATTTTCCTGATAAAGCGGTCCCTAAACTAATACACCAACAAGGAAAGTTTTGGCCGTTGGATAGAGAGCATCCAGATGTGGTAGCTTTGGTAAAAGCTTCGAGGTTATGGTCTGGAATCGAGGCTTTGCAGAAGACCTATGATGTTGTGACTGTTTGTGGTTTTAGAGAAAGATTATGTCCCGAAACCATGATTTTTCTACTCCCATTCGATGAGATGACTATAAGTTCGGATGATGCAAAGCAAATTACCGGTCTGGATTTGGAAGGAAAAGTTGTGTTCGAGGGTTTCAACAATTTTATTCCTTTTGAAGAGCTTTTTGTCTTGGAGAAATATTGTCTTGGATGGGACAAACTTGAACCGAAAGAAAAGTTTGAGATAGGTGGCGGAGCCTTGCCTAAAGCTAAAAGGCCATTCAGTTTACCGGGTGAACGTCCTGAAACAATTAATATGACAAGGAAGATTAACATAGTCCGCCTGAGGGAGAAGTTTGAGGATTCTCTCCCTAAGACTGATAGTGGATAGGTGGTGATGGACGGAGCAAGAGATAGACATACAACTATAACTTACTTGTTGCACTCTCTTGGCACCATATTTTTCTCGATTTCTCAGGAAATAAGGTAAATGCTTGTTATTTGCAGTGGTTGAAAACTGTCAGTCTCGATCCAGAAACAAAGGAGGTACCTAGGTACTCGTGGGGCACCGCCCTCCTTGCTAGTGTGATGAACAATCTTTGCAAAGCTTCTAGGTGGAAGATAACACAAATTACATAATGTGTTGCTCTTATCCATGTATCTTTTTGCTAAATAACAAATTATTGTTTTACTTCTATATTTTGTGTGTTATCTTATTTATAGTTTTTTTTTTCCTTTCCCATATGCATGGGTTTACGACAATTTTAAATGCTTGAGTCCTTCTCGGGATAAGAATTGGGCTCTAGAGAAACCTACAGGAGGAAGATAACCCTTTCAAGGGACCCAACCCGAGGATAAAGAAACAGAAATGGTCGACATGAGGAAAATGTTGGATGTTTTGACAATCGATAATGTTTTTTTGATCCGTATTTGAAACTTGATGAGGATGGAGAAGATGAAGTTGGTGATAGAGTATTTTCTGATGTGGCGACCTACGTAGAACCTTTATTTCATTCAACTGGGTTCGTCATTTTAGATCCTTGTAGAATGCTTCGTCAAATTGGTATTGTTCATAAAATAGTACCTGAAGACTGTCGTTTTAAACTGACCGCATCCAACTCCCAATTTAAGGACAAAGATGTCAAATTGACCAATGTACCAGCACCATCGATCGATCATTGGAATGCTCGTTGTGAAGAAGTAAACCAAATGAGTAGAAGAGCACTTAAATGTTCTCATGGCACTTCGCTTGTTGATGAGAATTACATGGAATGGTATCAAGAGTGGTTTTATCCTTATGTGCAAAATTTGGATTCGGAAGCAAAGAAACAATTCAAGAAGGGAGAGAGTTCAAAATCAAGGACATCAAGGAATGAAGAAAGTGATTGGAAGGAGATGGTGGTACATACACTACTAATTATATTTGTATTTTTTTTTAATTATTATCTATGAATAATTAAAGTTTGTGTATTTGATATGAAAAAATAGGTAGAACGAGTTAATTGGGTGGTCGACGACATGACCTATAGCATTAGTTCGGGTGAGAATTAATGTTTCCCAGAACAAAGATTACTCCCGATTCGAGTTAAAGTCATAATAATCCATGAGAAAAGAGGTCTATATGCTTATGAAGAGGACCGATGACCGCTGTCGTATGCGTCAAAAATAATTTAACTTTCTCACTTACGTATAATATGGATTAAGTATATGGTAAGAAATAATTCATTCCCACAGAGAGGCAATTGTTGTTATTCTATTTTCAGTTTCTTAAGTAACCAATGGGGGGATTTTTGATTTTATGTAAAGCAATAAAAGTAAATCAAAATCAAAATATAATAAGATAAATAATCAATGATAGAAAGATATTGGTCAAGGAATTCATCTTCAATCTTAAATATGTGCTTGCATACATGATTAGAATTATGATTTAATCTCTTTTTTATCAGAAGCCGTAGAGTATCAAGAGAGCAAGTTACTCCACAAATTTCCTAAGTTCATCAACAAACACATTAGAGCTGCAAATGTAAATTCTACCTAAAGAATAACCTAATGCCTTGCGCTAATTAAGTTCAATTCCTAGGAGCATTAAGTTTCAGAAATAGGCTAATCAATACAATTGTCATACATTGCGCATGACAATTCGGGCAAAGGTCAAACTCTACATATGATTACAAGAGTGTATCATTACAAACTGTAATCATATCATGCTACTTGTATTTAGGGTTATCGCTCGATGATGAACCCTAACTTAGTTATGGATATGCCTGTCAATGGATACCGATTTTCCGTTAGCCGATACCGATAATCCGTTAGCCGTTACCGCTACCGTCCGACATAGCGGTAAACGGATATCCGATACCGATAAGTTAACGGATAATCCCTTCTTAACGTAACGGTAGTGGAACCGTGCATTTCCGTTAGGTTTAGTTCCGTTATCCGCTAACGTGCGTATTGCACGTGTAAATTTTTTCACTTGTGTTGTGTTTGTGTATCGTCGAAAATAGAGATGGAGTCATGGAGATGTCTTTTTCTTTTCAGAAAATATGATTTTTTCTTTTGCTAGAAGCCTAAAACATCTGAATATTTGTATGTCTGTTTTTGTGTGTGTGTGTGGCATGGATTTAGAACCTGTTTTGTTGGATTTAATAGCTGATATGTGTTTTTAGTCTATTTTCTGTTTGTACCGGATGGTAACGGATAAATATCCGTTATCCGGTAAATCCAACGTAACGGCAACGTTTTTGATTTTCCTATTTCCGCCGGAACTTAACGGATAACGGATATCCGCTAATTTTTAATGGCAGCGGTAGCGGAAGAGACAATATCCGTTACGTTAACATCCATTGACAGACCTAGTTATGGACAAGGATGCAAGTTCAATTAATTTGCCATTTAACTAAAAAAACATTTTAATCCTATTGCAATACATCAATCATGCAATTATGAAAAACAATAAAGATTTGAACGATAGTCAAGAGAGAAAACTAACGCATTAATCAAGCACAATTCTCGAAATCGGACTACATTCTTAACCAATATTATAAGATTTATCTACTCCTAGCTATGGAGTTCCTCAACATAATTATAATGAATAAAGATGATGAAAATAACCAACGCAAACCCTAAGATATCCAACACTCTCTCCAAACCTCCAAGTAGAAAATACGTCATATCCAAAGTTCTAGAAGACTTTTTCCTTTTGTAGCTTTTCTTGTCTTCAATATTAGGTCAAATATCCAAAGGTCCATAACCAAGATGTCTACCAAGCCCATGTGTGAAAAATACCCATATAAAAATTCTATAAAAAATATGCCGCCGGTAGTTGGCTGGAAAATCCACCGGAAACTATCTCAGGTGACCAGCAAAGTCAAACCGGTTAGGTCAACCGGGTCAATTCCTCGAGTCAACTGAGTCGACTCGATCAAGGTACTTGAGTCAGAGGTTGAGTCAGTTGAGTCAGGGACTGACTGAATCAGTTCAAGTGTTGATCACTGTCGTATGCGTCAAAAATAAATTACTTTCTCACTACTCAAAATATATAATATAGCAAGGGTAAGAAAGGATCGTTCCCACAGAGAGGACTAAGGTTGTCAAGTTGTTTCCGTCTCATATAAGTAACAAGGGGAGGGGGGGGGGGGTGGATTTTCTGATTTTTATAAACTAAAATAAAACAAAAGCAAAACAATAAAAAGTAAACATGCAAATCAAGGATGTGGAATATTGAGTAAAGGTTTCATCTTCAATTGTAAACAATTTTTTCAATATATGAATAGAATTCGTATTTAATCTCGCTATCATCAAAAGTCCTAGAATACCTTATTGCAAGAATATTCCGTAAATTTCCTAAGTTCATCAACACACACATTAGAGCTGCGTATGTGAATTCTACCTAAAGAATAACCTAACGCCTTGCGCTAATTAAGTTCAATTCCTATGAGAATTAAGTTTCAGAAATAGGCTAATCAATGCAATTATCATACATTGCGCATAACAATTCGGACAAAGGTCAAACTCTACATATGATTACAAGGATGTATCACTACAAACCATAATCATATCATGCTACTCGTATTCAAGGTTATCGCTCGATGATAAACCTTAAAATAGCTATAGATATGGATGTAAGTTCAATCAATTCTAGACTTAACTAAACAAACATTCAATCATATTGCAATACGACAATCATGCAATTATTATAAACCGTAGAAAGTGAACGATGATTTTGAGAGGAAACTAATTCATAAATCAAATAACATGCTTGCAAAATCCGACTACATCTTTAACCAATAATAAAATATCTAGCTCATGTTCATGGATTCATAACAAGAAGAAAGAGTAAATATTTCATGTATAAACCCCAGAACAAAAGTAGAAGCAAAGATATTAAAAGATAGAGAGCTCCCCTAGGAAAGATAATACGCCTCCCTTTTATACCTTCTCTGCCTTTTCCAGATTTCTAAAACCTCAGCCATCTCCAACCGCATATGCTAACCATCAGAATCAATCCCACATGTAAGAGCCCAAGTCCATCTGAGTAGATCATTGGATCGGTGAGTCAGGTACCTGGATCGTTGAGTCAATTCGTCGTACTCAAATTCCGATAGAGTTTCCTCTGCTTTCTGGTTGTTTCCCCGGCCAAGTTCAGACCATTTCATACCCTTCTTCCCTATAAACATCCTAACATTCATCTATTGAAAGCATTCAGCTCATTCCTTACCCTCTGCAACTCAATTCCATCTCAGAACTACCCATTCAGTCCCTTGCTCTTGACAACAACTACAACTTCAATACCACAGTTTCAGCTTCATTATTTCACAACTACAAGTCAGTTCTTCTTGGCTTCATTCATCTGCACTCTTCACAGCATTTCCATGTACCACCATCTTTGTCTTCTGATGCTTTTGCTCACAACTTCTCCAAATCTCAGTTGCCTACAAGCCCTGTAGCTCTCACTATTACCACCTGCGATCACTTTGTCAAGCCATAAATTCCTGCAATCAACCTTTGTGCATCACATAGTCATTACTAGCCGCAGCTCAATATCCACTTGCGATTCTCCACTATTCTTCGCTGCAACAACAACATTCCCATCTCAGCTCACCGCGTAACCCAGCCAAAAAACCATTGCATCAGTCTTGAACCACAACAAACCCATCTTCTTATGTAGATTTTTCATGTCTCAAACCACCAATAACATAACAACACCATTTTCTTCTCAACTGCAATTTCTTAAGCTCCATTCTGACCACCACTTGCAATAACATACAACACCACCAGAAACTCATGACTCCGCTCTTTCTATGACTTCACTTCTGTCAAATACCACCTGCAATGCCATTCCCTTAACCTTAGCTCAGCTGTAACCCATAACATCAACACTTCTGTAGCTTCATAAAAAATTGCACCAGCTCATCAAACACAACAATAAACCCCCTCCTGCATCAAGCCAGCTGACTGCATTAGCAGTTCCCATTTCTTCTAGTTCTTTCTTGTAGCCTTGGCAACTAGCAGGACCAGTTTAAGACACTGCACACTCCAATACCACCAGAACTTCCAGTGTTCATCACCAGTAACACATTACAATTCATCTCCCAACTTCACCAAACTCAGATCCATTCAAACTCGATCTGCAACATCCGCTTCTTCTCCTCTTTTCTCTGCTTATAATTCTTCAACCAAACTTGAGAGCAAAAGAAACCCATTCTTCCCTCGATTCTTCTTTATCGAATCCATCTTCTATTAGCATCAGCAACAACTCATTATCTCACCAATCTATGATTCTTCTCGATCATAAATCCGAACAGTATTCACTGAAATCACCAGTAGCTCAAATCTTTCATCTGATTTCGACAACTCCTACACAAATTCCATCTCATTCATTTTATCAGATCCCCTTTCTCACAATTTCGGCTGCAGGTAATGATATGGGGAAGAAAAGAAAATGAGAACCCTGATTTTCCCCCTCTCGATCTTATTAGGACAGAAAGAGTGGGACAGTTGTTTACACCCCAATATGGAAGGGTCCATGATAGTTAAACACCTGCCTTTAGTTCTTTTCTAATGGGAACTCCATCTGGTCACCCCTTATCCGCGGACGATCTCCCAATAACATTTGCTTTCAATGATACTTTTGCTCTTCTTCGAATTCTTCCACCAACAACAGTTGTCTCTTACTTCTCATATCCACTTCTTCTCTTCAATTTCTTTTCATCACTAAAGCTATCATGCTTTTCAGACAATAATTTGCATCATTAAAGCCGACATACTTTTCAGATAAAGATGAAGAAATAAAAGCAAATAATGAGAAAAAATCCGCCTCCAACACTTTTTCCCTTTTAAGCGACGTTTCTTATTCTTTTGTTGCAAATGACTCCAAAGTACCTAAACACTCAAAAGCAAACATAAGATACATAATTTACAAGAAAACTTAGCAAAGAAAGCATAAAAAATAGATAAATATTAAGGTGTTTTAGACACCTATAAAACTTCCCCACACTAAAACATACATACAACTCTGTGTCGCTGAGGATACGGTTACTCTTAACATGAATGACAGGCCTTTAAACCCCTGGGTGTCCCTAGTGGACGAGTTATAGTCTCGTGAAGGTTTACAAGAGGTCTAGCTACAAAACCTATATTTCCAACTCCAGCTACCTGTGAGAAAATCTACGAACGAATCCAAAATGGCTATTGGAGGAGGCACCCTGATGCAAATCCAAATTAATATATGTAAATTAATCTCTACTTAGAAAGTTGAACAAACCACAATACTCGGAATCTAACTAACCACAATCACACATGAATAGATTAAAAAAATAGATATAGAGATAGATGTTTGCGAATGTTAACTAAGTGAATGGTGTTTCCCATATCTGTCTGAAGGTCACCGCCAAGATGAACCTATGAATCCTATTGGATTGAGATACTAGTCTGAATTCTAATATCAACATACCTGGCATATACAAGGGAACCAGCAGTCGATAATCTTAATTCTAGATCAATTCAGCTGGCATATACAAGGGAACCAACGATCAATTTTATTAATTGAGCAGTAATAATAATAACTTTTTTTTTCACTTTTTCACTTTTTTTTTTTTTCCGAATTGACAACATGATTAGATCTTTTGGATCCAAGCGCATGCTTCTTGTCAGCGGATTACATGGTAATTCCCGTGGATCCTGCATTCATGCTTGTTTAGGCGACGGAGACAGGGAGAACACACACATATTGCTATCCAAGTGTCATTTTTTTTGTATATACACTGGTTGGTTTAATTGGTCTGTTTTTTTTTAGTAACTCAATCACTCTATTTCATCCTAGCAGTAATAACAATTCGATGTTAGTGACCCATTAAATCACTTAGAGAAACAAAAAATTTGCAAAAATAAGAACAGAAAGTGATATGGTGACATTCCGAGATATGGTAACAACTATCATATTATTTCTAACACATGAGCTCTGTCCGTCCTTTTAGTTAATAGGTTCCTCAACTCCTGCAACCAAGATGGTTCCATCCACTTATATTGATAGTGTCATCCTAAAGGCACAAGTTTCTAGATTTCAGAGTTTATAAAACAATTTTTTTCTATTTTTTTCTATTTTTTTAACTATAGGCATCAAACTCTAAAAACATATAAATGCTCCCCCACACTTAAACTTTACATTATCCTCAATGTAAAGTTAGTCATTCAAAGTAAAGTTCTAGGTGGGAAATTCCACAAATGATATGCAAAACAAGAAAATAACGATAAAATGCTTAAAAATAAAAAGATAAAGATACAAAACCGATGGGTTGCCTCCCACTTAGCACTTGGTTTAAAGTCGTCAGACCGACTTTCTTCTTGCAAGATTCACTCCCCATATACCAACAATCTGAAAAGTTGGGGATCCTTTCATGTAACCTATTTTGCAAACACTACCTTCGGACAAATATTAGTAATATAAAACAGAAACAAAGCTATTAGCCGATAAAAGTTTCCCCCACACTTATTCTCGGCCACACTTGGAAGTGGGTAAAGTATATATAATTCAGGAACTTCTACGGTTTCTTGTTCCAAAAACTGTATAGTATGAGAATCAAGCATCTCTAATGGAGGATATCGAGAAATAAAATCATTCAACAATACTCTCGAAGAACATACATTCGATACAATAAGAGGTAAAGGAGAACAATCAATATGCAAAGGGTTAAACAAACCCTGCACAATCTCTTGTATCACGGAATCCTCTCCATCCTTGAAAAACTCAAGTGAATTATTCATCTCTTTTATATCACGGTCCTCTATCAAACCTTGCAAGAATTCCTCGTCCATTTCTGTCATAACTATAGTCTCGACATCAACATCATCATTACAATTCATGGCAAGCTCAATTGGGTCTTCCACAATACTGGTCATAACGGTCACATTCTCAACACATTCTTCTCCATTAGACTCAAACCTTGTCGCAAGGAAGTTCTGTAAAACACTAGGTTCATCATACTCATGTACCTTTTGAATAGGTGCTTGATCATTATAAAGATCAAGAGTTGAGTCAACTACACCAATGTCATCAAATATGTCCAAAGGTTGGTCCTTTTCAACACAATCATCTTCATTTTCAGACTCACCGTAATAAGAATCTTCATCGGTTTCCCAACCTTTATGACGACGTCGGTTAAGTTCCATACGAATGGTCCTACTAATTTCATCGACAAGCTCTTCTAAGGCTCCATCATATTCCAACTTGTGAAATTTCTGTGCAAGTTTCCTAACATTCACACGCTTACCACCATTAACTACAATAGGTTCTCTTTCCCATGACTCTTCCCTTTGAATGGGTGAATGATCATAACTACGATCCGGAGTCGGGTAAGAAAAAGTGTTGTGGAAATCATTTTGCGCGACGTTCTCTCTATCACGGTCAAGTTGGTCTGGTCTTTGTTGCATATCTTGCAATCCATTCAAAATTTGCATACAACTCGAATTAAGCCAATTAGAAGTTGAATTATCCCACCGTGGAGCTTGATTACATACCCACTACAAGGTTGTTGTTGGTATGTATGAAAATCACCGTAAGGTTATCTAGGATATGCATCATATCCAATAAATTGGTTTTGATTGTATCCCATAGATGGTGGGCAATTTTCATAGTGTTGAGGTTGTTGAAAACTATATCCATTGTTCCAATATGCTCCGTCCATAGAAATTGGTACCTGAAACAAGAGTTCTCAAAACTATGTTAAGGACCAGAAAATAAGAAAAACCAAAACAAAAATAAGAAATACAACTAAAAACAAAAAATAAGAAACCAAATACAAGTGACAACCGCCGCCTCCCCGTCAACGCCAAAATTTGATCGTTGTCGTATGCGTCAAAAATAAATTACTTTCTCACTATTCAAAATATATAATATAGCAAGGGTAAGAAAGGATCGTTCCCACAGAGAGGACTAAGGTTGTCAAGTTGTTTTGGTTTCCTATAAGTAACAGGGGGGGGGGGATTTTCTGATTTTTATAAACTAAAATAAAATAAAAGCAAAAAAATAAAAAGTAAACACGCAAATCTAGGATGTGAAATATTGGGTAAAGGTTTCATCTTCAATTGTAAACAAGTTTTTCAATATATGAATAGAATTCGTATTTAATCTCGCTATTATCAAAAGCCCTAGAATACCTTATTGCAAGAATACTCCGTAAATTTCCTAAGTTCATCAACACACACATTAGAGCTGCGTATGTGAATTCTACCTAAAGAATAACCTAACGCCTTGCGCTAATTAAGTTCAATTCCTATGAGCATTAAGTTTCAGAAATAGGCTAATCAATGCAATTATCATACATTGCGCATAACAATTCGGACAAAGGTCAAACTCTACATATGATTACAAGGATGTATCACTACAAACCATAATCATATCATGCTACTCGTACTCAAGGTTATCGCTCGATGATAAACCCTAAAATAGCTATAGATATGGATGTAAGTTCAATCAATTCTAGACTTAACTAAACAAACATTCGATCATATTGTAATACGTCAATCATGCAATTATTGTGAACCGTAGAAAGTGAACAATGATTTTGAGAGGAAACTAATTCATAAATCAAATAACATGCCTGCAAAATCCGACTACATCTTTAACCAATAATAAAATATCTAGCTCATGTTCATGGAGTTCATAACAAGAAGAAAGAGTAAAGATTTCATGTCTAAACCCTAGAACAAAAGTAGAAGCAAAGATATTAAAAGATAGAGAGCTCCTCTAGGAAAGATAATATGCCTCCCTTTTATACCTTCTCTGCCTTTTCCAGATTTCTAAAACCTCAGCCATCTCCAACCGCATATGCTAACCATAAGAATCAAGCCCACATGTAAGAGCCCAAGTCCATCTGAGTAGATCATTGGATCGGTGAGTCAGGTACCTGGATCGTTGAGTCAACTCGCCATACTCCAATTCCGGCAGAGTTTCCTCTACTTTCTGGTTGTTTCCCCGGCCGAGTTCAGTCCATTTCATACCCTTCTTCCCTGTAAACATCATAACATTCATCTATTGAAAGCATTCAGCTCATTCCTTACCCTCTGCAACTCAATTCCATCTCAGAACTTCCCAGTCAGTCCCTTGCTCTTGACAGCAACTACAACTTCAATACCACAGTTTCAGCTTCATTATTTCACAGCTACAAGTCAGTTCTTCTTGGATTCATTCATCTGCACTCTTCACAACATTGCCATGTACCACCATCTTTGTCTTCTGACGCTTTTCCTCACAACTTCTCCAAATCTCAGTTGTCTACAAACCCTGTAGCTCTCACTACTACCACCTGCGATCACTTTGTCAAGCCATAAATTACTGCAATCAACCTTTGTGCATCACAGATTCATTACTATCCACAGCTCCATATCCACTTGCGATTCTCCATTATTGTTCGCTGCAACAGTAACATTCCCATCTCAGCTCACAGCGTAACCCAACCAGCAAACCATTGCATCAGTATTGAACCACAACAAACCAATCTTCTTATGTAGCTTTTTCATGTCTCAAACCACCAATAACATAACAACACAATTTCTTAAGATCCATTCTGACCACCACTTGTAATAGCATACAACACCACCAGAAACTCATGACTCAGCTCTTTCTCTGACTTTACTTCTACCAAATACCACCTGCAATGCCATTCCCTTAAGCTTAGCTCAGCTGTAACCCACAACATCAACACTTCTGTAGCTTCATACTTCTGTTGCTTCATAACAAATTGCACTAGATCCTCAAATACAACAACAAACCCCCTCCTGCATCAAGCCAGCTGACTGCATTAGCAGTTCCCATTTCTTCTCGTTCTTTCTTGTAGCCTTGGCAACTAGCAGGACCAGCTTAAGACACTGCACACTCCAATACCACCAGAACTTCCAGTGTTCATCACCAGTAACACATTACAATTCATCTCCCAGCTTCACCAAACTCAGATCCATTCAAACTCGATCTGCAACATCCGCTTCTTCTCTTCTTTTCTCAGCTTATAATTCTTCAACCAAACTTGAGAGAAAAAGAAACCCATTCTTCCCTCGATTCTTCTTTATCGATCCATCTTCTATTAGCATCAGCCGCAACTCATTATCTCACCAATCTCTGATTCTTCTCGATCATAAATCCGACCAGTATTCACTGAAATCACCAGTAACTCAAATCTTTCATCCGACTTCGACAACTCCTACACAAATTCCATCTCATTCATTTTATCAGATCCCCTTTCTCACAATTTCGGCTGCAGGTAATGATATGGGGAAGAAAAGCAAATGAGAACCCTGATTTTCTCCCTCTTGATCTTATTAGGACAGAAAGAGTGGGACGGTTGTTTACACCCCAATATGGAAGAGGCCATGATAGTTAAACACCTGCCTTTAATTCTTTTCTAATGGGAACTCCATCTGGTCTCCCCTTATCCGCGGACGAGCTCCCAATAACATTTGCTTGCAATGATACTTTTGCTCTTCTTCGAATTCTTCCACCAACAACAACTGTCTCTTACTTCTCATATCCACTTCTTCTCTTCAATTTCTTTTCATCACTAAAGTTATCATGCTTTTCAGACAACAATTTGCATCATTAAAGCCGACATAATTTTCAGATAAAGATGAAGAAATAAAAGCAAATAATGAGAAATAATCCGCCTCCAACACTTTTGCCCTTTTAAGCTACGTTTCTTCTTCTTTTGTTGCAAATGACTCCAAAGTACCTAAACACTCAAAAACAAACATAAGATACATAATTTACAAGAAAACTTAGCAAAGAAAGCATAAATAATAGATAAATATTAAGGTGTTTTAGACACCTATCAAGTATCAGTTACAGAGAACTGACAGTGAATTTCAAGTTCAGGCCATTGCATACTTATACAAGCCATTACAACTTGTTGCAGCATGATGGCGCATCATCCTCCACTGCATTTTCATTGTTCAAAGCTCATCTTCACCATCCACCCATCCCTTCTCAGATTCATAACAATATCTATCCAACACAAAACCGTTGCATCCAACTAATACCGGTTGCAAATGTATTTTCTCAATCTAGTCTTTCCTCAGCTTCATATCACCCGCAGTTCAATGCCACTCCTGCAACAACAACACCTTGTCCACAACATACACAACATAACTACCCGTACCAAACCCATAACCTGCGAACTTTTCATTTCAATATCCTCATAATCTCCCAACACAAGTAACCTACCAGCAAATCCATTAGCATCTATCACACCACTGCACCTGCAACATCTATCCGCTTCTCTGCAATATTCCTAAGAATACATCTAATGCTTCATTTAAGCACATTCATATGTTCCCTGCTCGACTGCAAACCACCAGTTTCAGATCCTTCTGTAGAAATTCCAACCTACGCCATTTGTTAGAGCACTGCTCGGTCGAACTCGCAAGCGTTGCTATCTCAAACTTGTTTGTAAAGTTTAGGTGATCATAAGTCTTGATTTCAAGTCTACTAATAGCTATGTTTCAGACTAGGATAGAATGTGTAGTTGAGCTTTAGAATTCACGACGTTCATCGATTAAAAACGAAGATTTACTGAGGAGAGCTTAGAAGAACTTCATCAACAAAAGGTATGTGGAGACTAAAACTTATTTATCACTCAGAAGTCTATTCTATTCTGTCTCCTATTGAGAATAAGTCGTTTAGCTATTTAGATTTTATATTATACACATTTGATATTTCGAGCTGATTTTAACTCGCTTATATCTTTCTCGAAATATGTGTTGGAAGCTTTTTGCTTTAGCTACGTTCTTCATTATTCTTGATGAGTTTAGTTGGAAATAATTTATTTGTTGGAAAATAAATAATGAGTCAAAAGATGATCATGTGAAAATTGCCTTGAAACATCTTACATGATTTGTGCGAGACAGTCATTTGATGTAGACTCGGAATGTTTCGTATTGATCATTCGATCACTTGAGAATTACTAATAAGCTAATAGTTTTTGTGAGACAACTATTGTCGTCTTCTAAGGATGTTTCAATGATTAAAATGGGAGTTTAGAACAATTAACCATTGTCTGGGTATAAGACAGTATGCATACAACTACACAAACTGTTGTGGTATGATTCAGGTTCGGAAACCAAGTTTGCACACCAGTACGCGAACGGTTTTAACTTTTAAAGTCCGGGAACCATATCTGCATACCAATTTGCGAACGGTTTTACCTGAGTTAGGTATGAGACGACAGTATGCATACCCGTTTGCGAACTGTAGGACAAGACCAATGTCCGGAATTTAAGTTTATGTACCCTTTTGCAAACTAAGTTGGTTTATGTTCTGAAAACGGTTAAGCATGATTTCATACTCATGAACAAATACATATATAAATTAAAGAATGCAATCTTTGCAAACTATGGCTTAATGTTCATGAATTGATTTTATTGAATTAATCCGACTTTGTTTCAATTGTGTCTTGTATACTTCTATGAGAATATAAACAATTGAACAACTCTATGAGTAACACAATTAGATTCATTTAATATAGAAGTGTTAGATGAATGTGGTTAATAGAAAAATGTTCATATGACTAACTTCGGTTAACTATTGTTGAGTCAACTCAATATATACGTTTAGGTACCGTTAATCATATCTAAATAAAGGTATATTTCATTTGTGTGTAACAAGCTACGATCGTCTAACAGTGGAGAGATATTGCTTGGTTTTATGCAAACTTAGCTTGAATCTTAAATCAGGTTTTCATCTAACAGTGAATATTGATTGCTTTGTTTCAAAGCTATCAAACCCTGATTTGAAGACTATATAAGGGAGAACTCAAGCAACTAGGAAACCTAATCCCCACACCTCCTGTGTGATACTAGTTGCATACTAGAGTCGATTCTCCTTAACCTAGGTTTTCCCTAAAACTATTATAGGTTAATGACTTAAAGACTTCATTGGGATTCTGAAGCCAGACCCAATTTTATTTGTAGTTGCGTGTTATGATCTTACATGTTCTATCGTATTGAGTACTATCTTCTCTAAGATTGGCTGGAGATTTATCTCCGATAAGTAAGATATAAAAAATAATCACAAAGCTCTTCGTCTCATTCTTTGTGATATTTCTAGGCTATTTTTCGGGAATATAAGACCGGATTATCAATTGGTTCATGTTCAACTTGATTTATCAAAAGACAGAACAAAAACTTCGTAGGTATTTCTGTGGGAGACAAATTTATATATCAGAATGACTTCTCTGTGGGAGACAAATTTGTTTATCAAGTGTTCGACTTTGGGTCGTAGAAAGTCTTAGTTGTGAGTGAGATCAGCTAAGGGAATCAAGTGCGTAGAGTCCTGCTGGGAATCAGAGGCGTAAGGAACGCGACTGTACCTTAATCGGTGTGAGACTTCGTTATGGCTCAACTACATTCCAGTCTGAAGTTAACTTGTAGTAGGCTAGTGTCTATAACGGTTTAACTTGTGTGATGTTCAAATCTAGACTAGGTCTCGGGGTTTTTCTGCATTTGCGGTTTCCTCGTTAACAAAACTTCTGGTGTCTGTGTTATTTCTTTTCCGCATTATATTTGTTTATATATTGCAATATCACAAGTTGTGCGTAGTTCAATCCGACCTTTGCGCTTGTTGATTGAAATTGATTGGCACTTGAACATTGGTTTTTGATACCGTTCAAGTTATTTCTCATATCAATCGGGGCCACAAATTTTTATCTGTTTGATTGCAGATTGTATTGAGAAATTGAGATATAACTCTTGGATGTTTTTCCTTGACTGAGTCTGACTGTCTAGTTGATTCTCTTGGAATTAGATTGGAGTTAGTCTATACAGATTGCCGAATGAAATATTGGGTGTGGTTGTTAGACCCCCGCTTTTTCAATTGGTATCAGAGCAGGCAAACATGCTAAGACCTCATGAGTCTGTGTTTGTAGCAATATGACTCTATGGACAGAAGTGTTATCTCTGAAAAACGCATCACCAGAAATAAAAGTTCTGTTTATGTGAAATCTATTAAACAGAAAGACTTGTCGATCTCTCATATAGATGAACATTATGTTCTTACGAAACAACGTTTAAGAACCTTAAATACAAATCAAGTTTGGTAGAAACGAACGATAAGCAAGGTACATGGATCATTATAAGTACTCTAAGAAAATGATAAAAATACAAATCTTGCTCAAGTTTATATACATACCTTTTTGAAGAATCCAATTGAATTCTACAACCTTACCAAAGATTCAAAATCATACCTAACGCAACATGTGCTCCCAAATTCTCGTGCTTCCCTCACCGTATACATATCATGGCATTTCTTGGTGAGGATGCACTTCCAACACAATCAAGTTGTGTTGAGGTGAAGAAAAGTATTGATGTGTGTTACCCTGATTATCTTAATGACGAGTCTGACTCTGAAGGAGAAAGGGAAGCAGCCTAAGAGAGTGCAACAATTCTAAGTTGTATTAGAATCCAGGTTGTTGAAATCAATAGGCTGAAACACAAAGTCAATATGATCATTAGTATGGTAAAGGATCGTGATTCCCAATTAAGGATTCTTCGTGAGGAAAACACCGCAGTTTGTTCATCTTGAACTTTACTCGAGGCTGAACTCAAGGAGGATGCCTTGGAAATCGAACGCCTATTGAGTAAACTATCTATTCAAGGCAAAGGATATTTTGATAAGTCCACTATACCAATTTCTTCTAACTCAACTGTGATGTTAGAAAACGTGACTGCATAGAATCATGTTTCTCTGATAAAACCAGTTCCAGAAGCTAAATTACATACCCTTCCGATTGCTAAAGATGTGCTTGTATATTCCACTAATAAAGGAATCACCACATCTCACGGAAGGAAGAAATCTTCTAACGACTCTGTTAATCCTACTCACTCTAATCACTCCGGTGATCTGAAAGTATGTTTCTTTTGTGATTCAAAAGGACGTGTTTAACGGAAATGTAAATTTAGGTTGAACGACAACTATTGTAGTCGACTTCAACACACCTTATATTTAATACTCAAAGGTGTAACTGACATTCGGATGTCTAAACCAATTGGTTTTAGTACTCACCCTGTGAATCCCTCTAGGATAGTCAATTCAATCTGCTCGTCCAACGTTCGAACTAATAGTAGTGTTAATACAAATATGAAAAAGCGGGTTCTAACAACACCACCCAATATTTCGCTTAGCAATCTGTATGGACAAACTCGAATATACTTTTAAGAGAATCAACAAGACTCAATCAATTAAAATTATATCAACGAGTTTATATCTCTCTTCTTGAATTGATTTACTCAAGCAAGAACTGCGAGTTCAAATCAAATACAAGGAATAACTTGGATGGTACCAAAGACCATTATCCAAGGATCAATCAATATCAATCAACAACCAAAGGTCGGATTTCCAATTGATTGATTCAAACACACAACCTGTATTATTTCAATTATATAAACAAATATAATGCGGAAATAGAAATAACACAGACACCAGAATTTTGTTAATGAGGAAACAACAAATGCAGAAAACCCCCGGGACCTAGTCCAGATTGAACACACACTGTATTAAGCCGCTACATATACTATCCTACTCCAAGCTAACTTCGAACTGGACTATAACCCCAATCAGACTGATCCAAGGTATAGTTGTACTCCATACGCCTCTGATCTCCACATACCTTTTAGTCGGATGAAGTTCTACTGGTTCCTTGAGTAGTTCTCCGTCTTCGTAAGATGATCACCATGGAGTCTGGAGCTCAACTACACTAAACTGTCCTAACCGAGACTTAGCTATAAGTAGTCTAGAAATCAAGACATATATTTTTGACAACTAAACTTGACAAACATGCTTGAGATAGAAACGCATGCAAGTTCGACCGAGCAATTATCTAACACCTAGTCAGCCGAATGTTGGTAACTAGCGTGACTATGCAAAGTAATCACATGGAGGTAGAACCGATTTTTTTTTTGGTAGAACCGTGAAACCCATGTTTGGTGATTGAGTGTTCTTGATCAATCACGTAGTTCTTGAAAGTCAGATGAACCAATTTTAAACTTTTTTGGAAGTGTGGAAAATCGGTTTCAAGATTGTAAGTATGAAAGTTGACTTGCAAAGTAAGGATGTCGACATACTTTGAACATGTGCAGTAACGCTTATCTTTAATTGTTCAAAGTTATTCCTTAATAGCTAAAGTAAGAAAATCCCAGATCGAACAAAATAAATTGAGAATCTTTTATTTAAGGTCTTTAATTTTATTTTTGGAAAATGAAAATTAGTAATGTGAATTTACTAGTTGGAGATTTTCTAAGAGATTTTCGGTCATTATTTGGACAAAGCATTTCCAGGAATTATGGAAACCGAATCTGGAATATATTGCATATCTTGAGAATTTTTTCAGTTTTGGAAATTCCTTGGTGTCCAATCTTCCTTGGTCTATAAATATGAAAGTTTGCATTTCGAGCAAACTAATCCTCAGAGACAGCAATACTATCTCAGTTGTGCTGCTACTGGTGAAGCCGCCTATTCGGAGAGGAGAGTAACCTAATTAGGCGAAATCCCTTACGACCACTCAGTTTAAAGATTTCTTTGAGATTGAGAAGCTCAATTAGTACCGTTGGTGGGAAACTAGATAATTGTGGTTTATATTTTGTAATCGATTGATTTGATTGACTAACGGTGGTTAAACTTTGATTGCACCTAGTTTGTTTATGCTTGAGAATCTTCTCTTATGATATAAGATTCACTCAAACTAGATCGAAGTTTCGACGGGGATCTTTAGACTTTTTGTAGATCTAAAGACGTCTTGTGATAATCCATTGTTAACAGACTCCGTTCTGTGTGTGATTGATTACAAGAGATTCAATTTGATTGTGTGTAGGCGTTTATTGAAGATCTAAGAATATTTGAAGACAAACAAGACTTTGACGATTTCTGATTTGGGTTCATAATCTTTGGTGTGCACATACTTGTTTCGGTAAAAGAGGATCCAACTATAATCGGTTTATCCTTGTGGTAGATTAGATTGATTACTTGTGTAGATCGGCATCAATACAATTCTTTGTGATTAAAAGTATTTATTTCAAAATCTTAACAATTACTTTGGTAATTCATAATAAGATAGATCTAAGAACCTGACAAAGGAGTTTATTGAGATAAACAGAAGAGCCTTTTGTCGAACTCACATCACTTGGTTGAAAAGAGTTGATACCAAACATATTTTTTGTTCCTTTACTGTTTGGAATACGAACCAAAGGAATCGTTCCAAGTACGTGACTTATTACAGGTCGGAGGCGTGGGAATACAGACGGAACTAGGTGAACTATTGGTTTAGTTTCTTGGTCTCAACTATACGAAGTTGGTTTTATTTTGTATAGCGGCTTAATCCTGAGAGTATTCACTACTGGACAAGGTCCAGGGGTTTTTCTGCATTTGCAGTTTCCTCGTTAACAAAATCTTGCTATGTCATTTACTTTTATTTTCCGCAATTATAATTGTTGTTATTATAATTTAAAGTAAATTACATAATCGTTAATTCCTACTTACTTGATAAGTAATCCTATTGTGTTTGGTTAAGTCCGAACCTTTTATCAAGTAAACATACTTCGTTGTTGCATTGTCTCGATCTTGTATCAATAGTCAATCACACAACTTATCTTGTTGTCGTATTGTGGCTATCTCATATCCATAGACGATCACACGAAGTGTGAACCGATTTGTTGTATTGTCTCGACTCAGTCCATAGACAATCACTTTCGGAGAAAGGACTTATAGCTGGAAATGTTTTAGTTTGAGGTATATTTGGGTACCCTCGCCTTTTCAATTGGTATCAGAGCAGGAAAACGAAAAGATCTAACAATCTGTGTTTGGTGCGATCCAAACTATAAGAATGAACTCGAGTTCTCATGAATCGACGTCAGTTAGCGTAAGTCAAGATGAGAAATTTTCACTTGAAGATAACATCTTCTATGAATCTACTGAACAAGCTGACCCCTATAATGTAGACTCTGGTGATTGAAAAACTTTCCTAGAAAAGTAACTTGATGAGATTTCTGAAGATGGTGACTCAGAAATTGATCAAGATGTTGAAGATGATCTATCTGATTTTTCCTCATTACTAGGAGCTGTCTCCACAAAAAAACTGTCTTCCTCATATGTAATTAGACTTCTTGCTCCTCTCAGCAGAGAAAATAGGAAACTAAGAAAAGTATTTTCTGGCTTTTTCTATGGATATCAGAATTCCAGATATCTACTTAAAGACTACAAAGAAAGTATACACTCAAAAACTCTTGAGTTTGAGAATCTCAACAAAAAACATTACTTGTTGAATAAGAAACTTATTGAATAAGAAACTTATTGAGTCGGAAGCAAAGATTAATTCTTAACAATCAACGAGTAACGAACAACATGAGTCGGATTTCTTCATAAAAAATCCTCTTGAGGATCAACTAGCTGAAGCTCTTGAAAGAATCAAGGTCTTAGAAGAGGAAACTGTAAGGCTAAGAAGACTCAATGATAGCACAATTAATTTATCTTCCATGATAGATGCAGGGAGAAGTCATGGAGACAAACATGGATTAGGATATGATGGAATTGATACGTTGTCAATCAACAAGGAAGTAAAATTCGTAAAGGCCGTTATCCCTTCTACTCCAGAAAATCCACCAGAACAAGCTTGTACGCCTGAGACACCTAAGTGATCAATTGAAATTCCGACGGAAACCATCTCCGGAAGCAGTCAGAAGAAGACTCCAACTAAGGATCAACATAGTAACCGAACGTCTCAAAAAGGTAAAACTAAAAACGTTACTCCTTTCAATAAGCATTGTTATTATTGTAGAGATAAAGGTCATATGCAAAGGTATTGTAAACTTTGAAAGATGCAAAACGCTCTATCAATTGTATCTAAAGAATTGAACAGTGTCATCTCCAAAAACCTCTCAGATCATTACTATCCTGTGAGACAAACGAATTATTACAAAAATTTAAAATCATATCCTAAAAGAAACATTCCTAAAAGGAAGAATAATAGAAAGGGTAACACCTTTATTAATGGGGATATGAGACCTGATGTTTTAAGATGGAAAGACGCAATGTCACTAAAGATGAATAATCTTCATTCAACATCCACCTACAAATTGATACCAAAATCCGAGAAGGTATCTAAAAGGAAGTTATCTAAAACAGGTTCTAAGAAAAACAATCCGGTTGTAATCTTAGATAAAGATGACTATGAATGTCTAGTACTTAGACTCAAAAAGGATCTAGAGATATCCATCAATATCAACGTGAAAGCATATTTCGATGACTTGCTATACTGTAGAAAAACAAAAAGGGAGTTGACCAGGACTCTATGACTTCTGATAGGTCGGAAAACCGACTTTGTTTATCCGCAAGTGCACGGTGTCGAAAATGTAGACAACATCAAATGTGGTTCGTTCCCTCAAGGAGTGTGAAAATCCTACTAATTAATATCAAGAACTAACTAATCAAGATGCAATATTTCAGAGATTGTTTCACTGAGAAAATAAGCTGATGAGTAAATAAAGCAAAATTATAAAGATTGTAAATCAAGGATGTGGTAATATTAGGGCTACGGAATCCGTTGTAGGCTAAGTTTCACTTATGTCTTTCACAAAGATCTCATTAAACTCATGTATAATAGCAAACCTAGCTAGTACATGAAGATGTGACGTTTAAGATTTATCGAAGAATTATCAAAAGCTATGTTTGTTCTCGACCTAAAGTAGAAACTCTAAGCACTAATTATACATGGCATAAATAGTCTTAAGAATGTTCATGAATCAATTATAATCAAGGTTCAATGAGAGTTTTCTATCAATCTAACAATGGACTATACATGGCATAGAACATGAGAAATCAAATAGAAAACAAATCATTAGGGAGAAAATCAAACAATTATCAATAAACTTAAAATGGTGGAAACCCTTGTTTTAGAACACAAGCAAATTTAATCTACAAGTTCATCCTTCACCCTAGTAAGGGAATTAGCTAGACATGGTTTTCTTAAAAGCCTTCAAAAATAATATAGATAATAACAAGTAAAGCATATGAATTGCAGAAGGCCAAAATAGCAAAACCTAGTTTCTTTCCTGTAAACGGCCCCCTCTCCTGTTGTTGTAACTGGATATATATAAGGTGCTGAGAACCCTTCCAACACCATACAGATAATTGCTTTCAAGCCCAGTCCAATATGAATATCTTCAGGACTTCAAAATATGGCCACTCCTTGCACCGATTGCATCCAGCTCCATCTTTAGTTCATCTATAAATCATCACCCAACTGAGTTGAGTGCGAAAGTTTCTCAAACACATCAAGCCCACCTTTTATTTAAGTTCAAATCCAACCATCACCAGTACTATTCAGCTTAGCTCGCTCCCATCTTCTCCTGTGTCTTTGTATGGCAAACAACAACAACTTCCATCTCAGAACCAAGCTCCATACAACCAGCAAAATATCCACCAACTGCAATAACACCTCTCCATTCATAGTTTTACAACAATTGCAGCAGCACTAATTCAGTCTTCCATGTAAATCCATGACACTTCTTCACTTGGTTCGAAAGTAAATCAATCAACCCAAAACAACAAATCAGTTGTCATACAAACCACAATTTCATTGCTAGTAAGAGATAAAACACCACAGATCATGTATCATCAGCTCCTTGCTCTTATCACTGAATCTAATCCTCAATCCATATCGAGAAACCCCAATTTCACTTGTTGGTGCTGCATTGATTTCACTCAATTGACCTGCTCGAGAATAACTCACAGTAAAACCACCACTACTTGCATTTAAGACAGCTAATTTCTTCTTTGAGGTCAACAATCGATACCATGCCAAGAACTTGTCAAACACCCATATAGTTTGCACCCCAAGATCAATCTGATTCACATCCAAATTCAATCGCTGCACCCCTTATTATGACCTTCTAAGAACCCTCTTCCATTAACTTTCAAGCTCGATCAAAAACCCCAAACACCATCCATCGAGATCTCCAGATCTGTTGTTGTCGGAAGAAACGAAAATTGGTTGAAATTTAAACTCCAAAACACCACAGATCGAGCTCAACTTCATTTCAAACTCGCACCATCTTCTTTCACTGATTGGCATTGGTAACCATCTCTGAAGTTGCTCAAAATCGATCTCTTTTGATTGTAACAGCAGCTAGCAGAAATGAGAAATGAAATTCCTTTACTAAGGATAAGGAACAGACTATGCCTTGTACATTTCACAAAGAATGTGGTGAGGGAGTTGCCACGTAGTCACTCATTATTTACTCTGTACTGGAGTTTCACGTGCTTGGTAAGCAAAAGCATTTCTTTCACCATTCAAACTTCTGGTCCGATGAGGCTTTGGTGGTGCGACCATCCTCAACAAATAATAAAGTGGACCAAGATAATGAGGCCCTATTTCCTTGATGCCTTGAGTGGAAGTTTACATGATTTTGTCGCAAACACCATTCTGTTTCCCTTTAGTCATTTATCTTTCCGGTGATCGAATTTTCTTGTAATTTCTGTAATTAACTTAAAACGATATTATTATATAACTAGCGAGACCTAGCTAGTATAAATATGGGAGTAAAAATGTTGCACTTACGTGCTTATCAAATACCCCCACACTTACATTTTGCTAGTCCCGAGCAAAACAAGAAAAAAATTATATCCGCTACACAGCTGGATATGCGTCTGCTAAACAACGAGACGAACCACTAAACAGTGTTGCAGAGAAGTCCGCTAAACAGCGAGACAAATAATCAGAATGACCTTCTCAACAGCTGGTCATGTCGTTCGAAGGAAAAAAATTTAAGACCCGCTCAACAGCTGGTCATGTTATGCAATTTGAATGCCTACCACAAATCTATATATACTTAACCACTCCCCCACACTTAAATATTACATTGTTCTCAATGTAATTAATTCATCCAACGTAGAGTTAAGGTGGGAAATTCTAAAATGCGATATGCAAGAGACAAACAAAAATAGAAGATAAGTAAACGGAACAAAACTGATGGGTTGACTCCCACAAAGCGAATGATGTATGTTCCCTGCTTGGGCGCAGCAACTAATCTTAAACAAAGTGAATAATGATGCATAACAACAACCTGCCAGCATATATGTAAATCCTGAAAAGCTGGGGATCAACCCAACACACAAGTTCAGCTGCAACTATGAACATGCAAGCACTATAAACACCAAAAAATATATGTGAATCCATAAATAACTCACTCCCATAAACAATAAGTTCAGAATGGTTACCAATTTTTATTCCCAGTGGAGACTCCCAATTGGGTTTTAGATTAGGAGGGAGCAATGCATTAGCAATGTCAATAAGCACAAGATCACAGGACTTGGAAAAAGTAGCTAAGCAAACAGTTTTTGGTTCTAATTTCTTATTGTGAATTAACTGACCAGTATCCATATGTTTCACACTTATATAAGCATCTTGAAAACTACTACTAGTCTCACGAAAAACTAGTTCATCCGG
The DNA here is from genome assembly GCF_003573695.1 of Papaver somniferum. Lineage (NCBI taxonomy): Eukaryota > Viridiplantae > Streptophyta > Magnoliopsida > Ranunculales > Papaveraceae > Papaver > Papaver somniferum. The sequence continues at coordinate 28,159,764 of NC_039363.1, read as the reverse complement.
CTTGGCAAAACAAGATGAGCAAATATCTGATGATTCAGTTTTTGTTAACTCCTTACAACCTACAAAGTTTCCATACATGTTTTCGAGATTCTCATTATAACAGTGAGTATAATCATTCACACCATTAACCATGCATACATGTTCACAAGTTTCAGAAATCGCATACGAATTTGAAAGGCTAAACACATTTATCTCCATTTTCATATTTTCAAAAGTAAGCTCCATGATTCCATTGCAAAAATTTATAACCGCATTCGAGGTATCCAGAAAAGGTCTACCTAAGATGACAGGAATCTTCCCACTAGTATTAGAAACAAGTTGAGTATCTAAAACAATAAAATCAACGGGATAAACAAAACTTTCAACCTGTATAAGAATATCCTCTACCACTCCCCTAGGAATTTTAATTGACCTATCAGCCAATTGGAGAGTGACATTAGTGGGTTTCAAATCACCAAGTTCTAATTGCACATACACAGAATATGGAAAAAGATTCACATTGGCCCCTAAATCTAACAATGCATGTTCAATCCTATGTTCGCCTATAGTGCAAGCAATCGTAGGACAACCAGGATCTTTAAATTTGGGTGGAGTTTTCTGTGTAATAATCGATCTCACATGTTCAGTAAGGAAAACTTTCTTATGTACATTCAATTTTTGTTTCACAGTGCACATATCTCTTAGAAACTTGGCATACGAAGGAATTTGTTTAACGGCACCTAAGAGAGAAATATTAACTTGAACCTGTTTAAACACTTCTAAGATGTCATTAGGGATAACTCCTTTCTTACGAGGTACTAATGCTTGTGGAAAAGGAGCACGATGAACATAAGAAATCTCAGAATTACCTTTCTCAGTTTCATTGGCTTCTTTATGTGTTGAAGGAGTAACCTGTGTAATAGTAGGAAGGTTCCTATCTTGTACATTCTCCTCAGCATCACGAACATGGTTATCCACAACCCGCCCACTTCTTAGGGTAGAGAAGGCTTGGAAATGATGAGTAGGCTTAGCACCAAATGTGCTTACCTCAACAGAAGCCTTTGGGTTGAGCTGTATTTGACTCGGGAACTGATCCTTGACTCGCTCATTTAACTGGCTAGTAATATGATCTAGTTGTTGCTCTAAGTTCGCCATAGATATTTGAGTAGCCTGCATAAACAAACTCATACTTTCTTCCAAACTAGAAATTCTTTGGTTAGAAAAATCACCAGTATTGGATGATGCATGTGTAACAGACTCAACATGCTTGATTTTAGCATCTCTTTCTAACGACTCAAGTCTTCGTAACACAACAACAATCTTGGCCTCAAAATCTAATTCACTAACAATTCTGTGAACCCCTTTACTACTAGTCATTATGGGTTCTCTATCCTCCCACTCTTGAATTTTTTCGGCTACTTCATGCAAAAAATTATAACCTTCTTCGACAATCTTATCAAGGAAATTACCACCACAAAGTGATTCTACCGAAGTCAGTGTTTTGAAATCTAATACCTCATAGAGAATCAATGTGAGCCTGGGAGTATCAAATCCATGGTCTGGACATTGTAGCAAGAGATCATGGAACCTCTCTAAATAATCATAAAGAGATTCTCCTTCTTGTTGCGAAAAACTATTCAACTTTTGACGAACGACAATAATTTTATGCCTAGGAAATAATTTATACAAGAATAGATTCATCATGTCATTCCAAGTGCTAACTGATGAAGTAGCTAATGCATTCAGCCAAGATTTTGCCTTATCCTTCAAGGAAAAAGGGAACAACATAAGTTTGAGATACTCGTCAGCTAAATCCTTGAATTTCATTGTACCACAAAATTATACAAAATCTCTAATGTGGTGGTAAGGATTTTCATTCTCCTTACCATAGAAATTAGGAAGTGCTTCAATGGTGCTTGCTTTAATCTTAAAAGTTGCTGTGGTGGTAGGCAAAATAATACAAGAAAGTTGAGAGACTCTAGTAGGGTACATATAGTCTCTCAAACTTTTAATCGGAGGATTCATACCCTTATCATCTGTTCTCGTCATGTGTAACGGGTTACTTTAACAAGACGAATAATTGTTCTCTATCCCAACTACTTAGTAGATCTTGCATATGCTAACAAAATGCAAAATTCAGTCTAAACTCACCTTACAAAGCTTCGCGAAAGACTTACTTTTCTGCCTGTTTTGGAGAGATTCCAACTGCGCTCTTCAAACTAAGGTACCTAAAGATAATCAAACAAGCTACGTAAAAAGGAACTAAAAGAAATCTAAAAGAACAACAAAAATAAACTATGTACAGAAAATAAAAAATAAATTACGACTAGAAAATCAATGATATCAACCAGAGAGTACTTTACATCCACTCCCCGGCAGCGGCGCCAAAAACTTGATAGGTCGGAAAACCGACTTTGTTTATCCGCAAGTGCACGGTGTCGAAAATGAAGACAACATCAAATATGGTTCGTTCCCTCAAGGAGTGTGAAAATCCAACTAATTAATATCAAGAACTAACTAATCAAGATGCAATATTTCAAAGATTGTGTCACTGAGAAAATAAGCTGATGAGTAAATAAAGAAAAATTATAAAGATTGTAAATCAAGGATGTGGTAATATTAGGGCTACGGAATCCGTTGTAGGCTAAGTTTCACTTATGTCTTTCACAAAGATCTCATTAAACTCATGTATAATAGCAAACCTAGCTAGTACATGGAAGATGTGACGTTTAATATTTATCGAAGAATTATCAAAAGTTATGTTTGTTCTCGACCTAAAGTAGAAACTCTACACACTAATTATACATGGCATAAATAGTCTTAAGAATGTTCATGAATCAATTATAATCAAGGTTCAATGAGAGTTTTCTATCAATATAACAATGGACTATATATGGCATAGAACATGAGAAATCAAATAGAAAACAAATCATTAGGGAGAAAATCAAACAATTATCACTAAGCTTAAAATGGTGGAAACCTGATGCGTGTCGTAACCACAACAAATTAATTAATATTTTTCTCACTAATTAACAAGTAATATAGCGATAGTAAGGATCGTTCCCACGAGGAGTAAGAGGTTTTAGTTGTCTTATAATGTCACAAAAAAGGGGGGTTTTAGATTTTATAAAGTAAAAGAATAATCAAAGCAATTAAAAAATAAAGGAAAATCAATAAGAGAGACAAGACTAAGGAATCCTTCTTCGTTGCAAAACAATGATTCAAGTTATGTTCTTTTCCATTTTTTATTAGTCACAGATTATCACCAACCGTAGGTAAAGCAGCTAGCTCAGTGCTAAACCCCTAAATCCCTAGTATCACCGGATACAGAAGTTCTCGACTACCGGATTCTATTCACCAAACCACCTAGTACTAGCTCACTCAAGATGTAATTTAGTTAAACGCATTAAGATTTATGAATTTATTAGGTTGATATTAGTAGTTATACTCTTAGCTCAAGGTCTACTTGCTAACGTTGTTTCCACACACAATTGCTCAACGTAATCCCTCCGCAAGGTCTCGTGTTTGCTACTTATGTAAAGAGTCAAGAAACGATTACTTATCCCCTAACTTTCACTAGCTTTAGATCAATTAACAAATCAATTTAGTATGCATCCTAAACGACCTATCAATCAACCATGAATGTATAAACATTCCTATTAGTAAAAACAAACGATAATCATGTGAAAACTTCAAAGTAGATTTAAAACAAAACTCAAAACATATCAAGAACTAGGAATTCATCCTCAATCAATAAAATTAGCTACTCATGATAACAAGTTCACACAAAGAATAAAGAAAAGAGAAGTGTTGTGTGTGTAAAAGGTGTGTAAAAGTTGTGTAGAGAACTTCTCTATTTATAGGCTTCAATTTCCTAGAAATCCTCTTAGGAATAGAATCCTCATTCCATAATAACACCACTTTCCCTTTGTAGCTCAACTTCCAAATCCAAGTCTTTCTCAAATCTTCCATCATCTCTTTCCAAATCCAAGCCCAATTCTTCAAACCCATGAGTCTAGAAAATTCTTCATTAAATGAGTCGCCTATGAAATGACAATATTGCCCATTTCACACAAATTGGGTGATTTCTTCTTCTTTTCCTCCGTGCGACTCCAAAATACCTAATAACTCAAAAACATGCGTAAAATACATAATTTACAAGAAAAATAGCAGAGAAAGAATAAACAATAGATAATAAATAGGATGTATTCTACACCCTATCAAAACCCTTGTTTTAGAACACAAGCAAATTTAATCTACAAGTTCATCCTTCACCCTAGTAAGGGATTTAGCTAGACATGGTTTACTTAAAATCCTTCAAAAATGATATAGATAATAACAAGTAAAGCATATGAATTGCAGAAGGCCAAAATAGCAAAACCTAGTTTCTTCCCTATAAACGGCCCCCCTCTCCTGTTGTTGTAACTAGATATATATAAGGTGCTGAGAACCCTTCCAACACCATACAGATAATTGCTTTCAAGCCCAGTCCAATATGAATATCTTCAGGACTTCAAAATATGGCCACTCCTTGCACCGATTGCATCCAGCTCCATCTTTAGTTCATCTATAAATCATCACCCAACTGAGTTGACTGCGAAAGTTTCTCAAACACATCAAGCCCACCTTGTATTTCAGTTCAAATCCAACCATCACCAGTACTATTCATCTTAGCTCGCTCCCATCTTCTCCTGTGTCTTTGTAAGGCAAACAACAACAGCTTCCATCTCAGAACCAAGCTCCATGCAACCAGAAAAATATCCACCAACTGCAATAACACCTCTCCATTCATAGTTGTACAACAATTTCAGCAGCACTAATTCAGTCTTCCATGTAAATCCATGACACTTCTTCACTTGTTTCGAAATTAAATCAATCAACCCAAAACAACAAATCAGTTGTCATACAAACCACAATTTCATTGCTAGTAAGAGATAAAACACCACAGATCCTGTATCATCAGCTCCTTGCTCTTCTCACTGAATATAGTCCTCAATCCATATCGAGAAACCCCAATTTCAATTGTTGGTGCTGCATTGATTTCACTCAATTGACCTTCTCGAGAATAACTCACAGTAAAACCACCACTGCTTGCATTTAAGCCAGCTAATTTCTTCTTTGAGGTCAACAATCGATACCATGCCAAGAACTTGTCAAACACCCATATAGTTTTCACCCCAAGCTCAATCTGATTCACATCCAAATTCAATCACTGCACCCCTTATTCTGACCTTCTAAGAACCCTCTTCCATTAACTTTCAAGCTCGATCAGAAAACCCCAAACACCAACCATCGAGACCCCCAGATCTGTTGTTGTCGGAAGAAACAAACATTGGTTGAAATTTAAACTCCAAAACACCACAGATCGAGCTCAACTTCATTTCAAACTTGCACCATCTTCTTTCACTGATTGGCAGTGGTAACCATCTCTGAAATTGCTCAAAATCGATCTCTTTTGATTGTAACAGCAGCTAGCAGAAATGAGAAATGAAATTCTTTTACTAAGGATAAGGAACAGACTATGCCTTGTACATTTCACAAAGAATGTGGTGAGGGAGTTTCCACGTAGTCACTCATTGTTTACTCCGTAGTGGAGTTTCACGTGCTTGGTAAGCAAAAACATTTCTTTCACCATTCGAACTTCTGTTCCAATGAGGCTTTGGTGGTGCGACCATCCTCAGCAAATAATAAAGTGGACCACGATAATGAGGCCCCGTTTCCTTGATGCCTTGAGTGGCAGTTTACATGATTTTGTCGCAAACACCATTTTGTTTCCCTTTAGCCATTTATCTTTCCGGTGATCGGATTTCCTTGTAATTTCTGTAATTAACGAGACCTAGATAGTATAAATATGGGAGTAAAAATGTTGCACTTACGTGCTTATCAACTTCTCAAAAACTTGCGATATCCTCTCTGAACGTTTATAGTAAATTTTTGTTTTGGTTTTTGTGTAGAAAATATTTCCTAATTAAGCTGCAGCCTTGAAAAAGGAAAACAAGGGACTATAAATAGATCCGATTATGCTCTTGCAATATCACAATCTTGTGATACAATGCTTTCCTCTTATAAAGATACTGAGGAAGACTTAACTGAAGAACATATAACCAATCTCATTATGACTGTTCAACATCGAGACTGGATCAAAGAAAGAATTTTTCAAACAAGAGGTGTTCTTGCTGAATTCCAGGTTCTAGTTGAAGAACTTGAGAAACAGGAAGTGGTTGCAGACAAGTCTCTTGACAGATGCTTTAAAAGTTTGAACACTGAAGAAACTTCAGTGAACAACAAGAGCACCACTAGAGATTAAGTTATATGCTATAATACTTAATCTAGGAATGTATACACTAATTTTTGATTTCTTCCAATGATTGTATTAGGTCTATTATAAATAAAACTATCTTATTATGAATAAAATTATTTGATTTATAATTTTTCTTGTGATAGTTTTTGATTTACATAGCCTGCGCTTGAATGCTTTATGTTACTGCTATGTATGTTTATGGGATGTATGATTTCGGTTTTACTACCTTGATATTCGATATCATAATGTTGTGAACCCTTATGGTTTGGGTGACTTTTTGGTTTAGCAGGATTAAGTTCTAGCCCATGTGGTAGGCTTTATCAAAGGATCATGAGGGGTTCTGATATAAACAATATGTGAAAAAGTCACAATATGTTTAATCGTTTGGTTTAGCATAAAAGCATATGTGTTTCGGGGTTTTCAACTTTTGCTTGCAATAGTTAAAAACCGGTTTTCAACCTTTCTCTGGTAAAGGTTGGTTGTTGTTATTCCTTTGTTTTGCATAAGGATGGCAACATAATGATATTTCGATATCAATTATCCCTGGAAGAAGACGCAAACATATTGGAGAAGAGGATGCGAAATTTGAGGTAATAATCTTGTTAGTTAATTGTTTTCCTGTTTAAGAAAAGCCTGCTTTTATTACGTATATCTATTGCTTTTGCTTAACAAAATTTCGGTACAATTGATGTTTTATTCCATTATTTGTGTATGGATGTGTGTGTGATTCAATTGGTTCCGGTTAATAAAAACTATTGTTATCTTGCTTTATTGTGTGGTATCAATTGTTTAGGCTTACAAAACTTCGGTGCAGTTGCAGTGCTTTAATGTCTATGTTGTTTCAATTGCTTCCGGTTGAGGTGAATAATTATGCAAGTTGATTTATTTGGTTTGTATGAATTGGTTATGGCTTAACGAAAGAAAAGGTTTACGGGATGAATTGTTTAGTCCAATTCGATTCCGGATAAGAGAAACTAAGTTAATTCTGATCTTAGTTAGACTTATCAAAGAGGAGGTTTCGGTTATTCAAGTCAAATCGAATTCCTTAACAAGAAATGCTAGTTAACTAACATAGTACTTGTCTTGTTTAAAATTTAAAGGTCTAAGTTATATGGATAATTAGAACCTGATGAGAAAAATAAAGTTATCTTTATTTTGGTCTTATCGTACAAGCTATTGTATTTGTACAATCGGTTTAGCAAAGGAACTAAGGTTCTTAGTCGATTTTTGGTTTGCTAAACTATTAGGAAAAATTTCTTCGGGAAATTGTTTTCTTGGTAACATATCAAAATAAAATTACTTTGTAGTTTCGGTTTTGATATTGATTATCAAAAATGGTGTGTGGAACCCTCGTGCTTAACTCTATAGGTTGCAAGTCTATTAATATTTGTAAGATCCTTTCGGTTTGTCCTTTATTTTTTCGTTTCTTTGTCATTTTGTGACAATAAGGGGGAGAAATATATGGAGTAAACAAGTGATACTGGTATGGATTTATATTGATTGGTATCACTAAGGGAAAGGACGTTGGTGCTTAAACGTTTATATAAAGAAAGAGTAAAAGCATAGACTAAGGGGGGGTAGCATATAATATGATACTTGTAGTTATATGGACTACAAAGGAATAACAAAGACGTGCGGATTGATAAAATCTACCTATCTTACCTTTAGGGGGAGTATTAGCTTTGTTATTAAAATGTCAACAACGGCATTTAAGGATTTAATGTATACAAGTTATTATGTTGTTGAATTCGGGAATCAAGCATATGTATAATGAATTCTTGTAATTTTTTTATCCATATGATGTAAGAGTTTTGTCACTAAAATTGACAAAGGGGGAGATTTTTAGAGCATAGCTCGGTTGAACCCACCAATCTCTGGTATGTCAAGTTTGGTTGTCATATTTTAGTGAGCCAAAACTCATTTAAGAGTCGCTTGATTATGTACTAGAGTCAACTTCATATAGGTTAGCTTGAAAGTATTAGGATATGAGACATTACAAGTATTACGAAGACTTTAAGAAGTGAAGAAGTAAGGAGCTACTACAACAACATCATCCATCCACTTGAGGTTAATGATATTTGACTTGAACTGTTTCATTCCCTAACGTATCTTTCAAGTCGTGCATATTGAAAATAAAACTGCGAAGCATGAATGATTATACTCTAGTTAGACATGGTATTAAGGAATACAATACGAGGTTTATTGCTTAACCATTAAACTTTGTGGATAAGACATCGACATAATCGTTTGAATGCTATTGTGATTATGTATGGGTATAAGGTGAAGATTTCATCCTAGGAAACAATTTTTTGCATTTGTTTTAAGGAAGTAAATTCATGAACTTGTTTTTTTGAATCGAAGTAGAAATCGCCAGGAATTATTGGTATGGTTATTCATTGCATATCTTTTGAACTACCAATATGTGTAATTAGTATAACCGCTCATGACTTGTTTATTTTCTTGGTAAAACTATTCACAAAGGCCTGACTTTTGAATTGGTATGACTTTTATTAGTAAAACCGATCTTAAGTAATCACCTGAGATGGTATGATCGATTTAGTGTTATTGGTATGGCGGACTCTGGGTAAAGAGGAACCGATCCTAGTAAGAGGTGCAACCTATCACAAAGGGGAATCAATCCTTCTATTAGGTGCGTCAAGTTTTTAGCAGAAAGGGGAACGGATCATATGGACATGTGCAACACGTTTTTAGACAGAGGGGAACCGATCCTATGGACATGTGCAGCAAGTACAAGTTAGATACCATATATATGTGGGGAACTGATCCTAGTACCTAGTCAACCGAATTTTAGTAACTAGCGTGACTATGCAAAGTACTCACATGGAGGTAGAACCGAAACTTGTTTTGGTAGAACCGTGAAACCCATATTTGGTGATTGAGTGTTCTTGATCAATCACGTAGTTCTTGAAAGTCATATGAACCAATTCTAAACTTGTATAGCAGTGTGGCAAATCGGTTTCAAGATTTTAAGTATGAAAGAGGACTTGCAAAGCAAGGATATCGACATACTTTGAACATGTGCAGTAACGCTTATCTTTAATTGTTCAAAGTTATTCCTTAATACCTAAAGGAAGAAAATCCCGGATCGAATAAAATAAATTGAAAATCTTTTATTTAAGGTTTTTAATTTTATTTTTAGAAAATGAAAATTAGTAATGTGCATTTACTAGTTGGAGATTTTCTAAGATATTTTCGGTCATTATTTGGACAAAGCATTTCCAGGAATTATGGAAACCGAATATGGAATATATTGCATATCTTGAGAATATTTTCGGTTTTGAAAATTCCTTGGTGTCCAAACTTCCTTGGTCTATAAATATGAAAGTTTGCATTTCGAGAAAACTAATCATCAGAGACAGCAAAACTATCTCAGTTGTGGTGCTACTGGTGAAGCCGCCTATTCGGAGAGGAGAGTAACATAATTAGGAGAAATATCTTACGGCCGCTCAGTTTAAAGACTTCTTTGGGATTGAGAAGCTCTATTAGTACCGTTGGTAGGAAACTAGATAATTGCGGTTTATCTTTTGTTTTCGATTGATTTGATTAACTAATGGTGGTTGAACTTTGATTGCACCTAGTTTGTTTATGCTTGAGAATCTTCTCTTCTGATATAAGATTCACTCAAACTAGATCGAAGTTTCGACGGGGATCTTTAGACTGTTTATAGATCTAAAGACGTCTTGTGATAATCCATTGTTAACAGACTCCGTTATGTGCGTGATTGATCACAAGAGATTCAAGTTGATTGTGTGCAGGTGTTTATTGAAGATCTAAGAAGATTTGAAGACAAAGAAGACTTTGAAGATTTCTGATTTGGGTTCATAATCTTTGGTTATCACAATACTTGTTTCGGTAAAAGAGGATCCAACTATAATCGGTTTATCCTTGTGGTATATTAGATCGATTAGTTGTGTAGATCGACATCAATATAATTCTTTGTGATTAAAAGTATTGATTGGAAAATCTTAACAATTACTTTGGTAGTTGATAATAAGATAGATCTAAGAACCTGACAAAGGAGTTTATTGAGATAAACTGAAGAGCCTTTTATCAAACTCACATCACTTGGTTGAAAAAAGTTGATACCAAACAGATTTTTTGTTCCTTTACTGTTTGGAATACGAACCAAAGGAATTGTTCCAAGTACGTGACTTATTACAGGTTGGAGGCGTGGGAATACAGACGGAACTAGGTGAACTATAGGTTTAGTTGCTTGGTCTCAACTATACGAAGTTGGTTTGATTTTGTATAGTGGATTAATCCCGAGAGTATTCAATTCTGGACAAGGTCCCGGGGTTTTTCTGCATTTGTGGTTTCCTCGTTAACAAAATCTTTTTGTGTCATTTACTTTTATTTTCCGCAATTATAATTGTTGTTATTATAATTTAAAGTAAATTACACAAACGTTAATTCCTATTTACTTGATAAGTAATCCTATTGTGTTTGGTTAAGTGCGAACCTTTTATCAAGTAAACATACTTCGTTGTTGCATTGTCTCGATCTTGTATCCATAGTCATTCACACAAGTTATCTTGTTTTCGTATTGTCTCGATCTCGTATCCATAGACGATCACACGAAATGTGAACCGATTTGTTGCATTGTCTCGACTCATTCCATAGACAATTACTTTCGGAGAAAGGACTTATAGGTGGAAAAGTTTTAGTTTGAGGTATATTTGGGTACCCTCAGGGGCGGAGCCAAGGGTTGACTAACCCTGGCTCTAGACCCCCATAAAATCAGTGAAACTATGAAAACACCCTTAATTTTATCATGTAATTTGAATTTAGTCCACCTAGTCTTTAATGTTTGGTCCATAAATGTATAAATTTATTTTTTTAGTCCCCCTCATTTTTTAACTCTGGCTCTGCCACTAGGTACCCTCATCTTTTCATAATTGAAACATCACAGGTTGTGCGTTAAATCGATCAATTGGTAAATCCAACCTTTGGTTGTTGATTTAAATAGATTGATCCTTGAACATTGGTCTTTAGTATCGTTCAAGTTATTTCTCTTGTATTCAATCAGGCTCACAAATTCTTATTTGTTTGATTGCGGATTGAATTGAGATATAACTCTTTGATATACTTTTCTTAAGATTGAGTATGACTGTCTAGTTGATTCTCTTGAAAGTATATTGGAGTTAGTCCATAGAGAAGCGAAATATTGGGTGAGGTTGTTAGACCCTCGCTTTTTCAATTGGTACCAGAGAAGGAAAACACGTTTAAGACCTCATAAGTCTGAGTTTGTAGCGATCTAACTCTATGGACAGTTGTACTATCTATGACAGCACAACACCATCTCAGGAGCATTCTGATGTGGTTCAAAGTTCTGAGCCACCTAAGAATTCGTTCATACTTTCTCCTTTGACTGAAACTGTGATAAACTAAGAAAAATTCCTAGATAAACAGTTGGATGATCTTTCAGATGAAAGTGACTCAGAAGGGGGACAAAGTATTGATGAGGAAGTCTCCCAATATATCAAACTTTTTGACCACATCTTATAAAAGAAAAGGTCAACATATTTCCTGGCTAAATATCTGGTACCTCTCTGTCAAGAAAATAAAAAACTATGAAAACTCTTTAAAGGTTATGATTGTGGCTACAAACTCTTACAATCTACCGTTAAAGATCGAGAAGAAGATGAACGTTCAAAAAGGTCTTAATGTGATAATCCTCTTCGGAATATCTTTGTGTTGAAAGAAAGACTTGCAGAATCTGAAGCAAGATACGAATCTCAACAAAAATGTTTTAATGACAGAGAAATCATTCTTCTCGCCAAAGAAAAACTGTTGAAGACTGATCTAGCTGCTGCTCTTGATAAGATAAATTCACTGGAAGAGAATCTTAAAAGATTCAATTCTAGCTCTACAAAATTATCTTCTATGCTTGGAGCATGTAAAGAACATCGTGATACACGTGGTCTGGGCTATAAAGGAATAAACGCTCAAAGTACTGGTAAGATCAATTTTGTCCGTGCTAATGACAAGTCTCTATGTGAAAAAACCTCTTCAGCAGTTGATGTGCCTAGGAACAAGGATTGTCCACCTTCGAAATCAAATCGCATGAGAACAGTCAATTCCTTCAACTGTTATTATTGCGGAAACAAATGACACCTTGAAAGAAGATGTCGTTTCCGACTGAGGAATGAAAAACTTCATAACATTCTTGTATGGATGTCTAAAGAAGTGATTAAACCTGTTTCTTATCAAGCTGGAGTAAAAGGTGTTTTATGCAATCAAGAAAAATGCGGTGATGAGCCAATTCTTGATTATGACACAAAAATCGCCTACAATTGTAGAAGAAAGAACGTCAGGTGGATAACTGACTCTTTAAATTACTCTGGGAAGAAAAAAAGTCATGGGAGGAAGAAAAAATGTTCAAACTCCTTTCCTCTCTCTGAAGAAAGTCTTGAGTCCAAGATGTCTGCTCCAGATTTCATTCATATCAATAATCCAGTCTCGGAGCTTAAGACGAGTATAAACAGACTTAAACGAAGCATTAAGAAGGCAAGGAAGGCAACAGTTTCAGGTATCCCTTGTTCTCCACTGTTTAAATCTCTTTCTACTAACCCGATTGACTTTTTTGAAAATATTCATGAAAGAAAGAGAGAATAAGTCAATATTCTTGATGAGCAAAATGCTCATCAAAATACAACTTAACTGCTCAGTGTAGCCTCCTCCTTGTAACTGTGGGAGGATGCTCAAAATTCTCAAGAAGATCTGTTGTCTTGACAAAGTAGTCATTGTTATATTATTCTTTTCATTGTCTTTACCCTTTCACGTCTTGATGACCATAATACTATTGAGCCTTTCACCAGTATATTACATGGTGTAATATTTTTGATCATTGACTCTTGATAATATTTTTATTTTGCTTGCCTTGAAGGATTCTTGTTTTTCTTCCCATTGACCAATTAGTTGTTGATCATCAACAATTATCTTATGTTCTTTTGAACTAAGGATGTCTTCAATTTGTTTAGAATGTGTATTTGACTTCTATCAAAACTACCTCTAAATTTGGCTCCAGTACTCCACTTGGCCTTGTACCAAGTTTGTAACCATAAGTGCACGTAAACCTGACCCGTATGGAACATATACGAGTAACCCTAGGGTTTTCCTATGAAGCACTCATATATATATATATATATATGTATCATGCCCTTTTTGATACATACACGTTATGTATCGTCAAAAAGTTCCCCTGAGCTTTTTGTGTAAGCACAATGGATGTATGCAACAAGGAAAATGAAGTTGAGAAGGGAAAGGCTACCGAGTTTCACGAGGACCCTGTTTTCATAACCTGCTTTCATAATGTTGATCATGAAAACAAACTGCCAGCTCATATTTCAACACAACTGGTAGGAAATCTTCTTAGAGATTTTGGCGTCGTACATGAACAACTTGGAATTGCAATAAATAATCTTGAATTTCTGAAAAACGAACTGAAGAAAGCAACTGATGAACTCGTCTATGTTCGATCTCTGGTTGCTGGTCGTTTGATGTTTTTCGAATTATGTTCTTTAAGAGTTGTTTTATTTTGTCTAGGAAACTTCTTATGGGAATTTATTCTTGTGTTTCTAAGAAGGATAACCAGGGTTTGGAACCAACGATTTTCATCTTGCAATGTTTTTAGATTTATTTATTTAAATTCTAAAGTTTATTTGGAAGATGATTTTGCAGTATTAATCTTTATGGTTTTATATATTGCAACTTGTTATGGAATATGTGTGTTTGCGTCCGTGAACTATGATTGTCCCATACACTGTCAAAAGTTAAGTCTTTCATATGTCAGTATGCAAGTATTGATTAAAGATTGAATGAACTTTTGACAAACAAAAGTTAAGCCTTTTATTTAATTATGCAAATATTGATGGAAGAAAGGATGAACTTTTGTTTACAAAGATTAAGTCTATTATTATATGTCATTATGCAAATAGTGATGAAAAATAGAATGAATCTTTATTTATTCCGCAGTATTGGTCTTTCCCTAATCCACATCTTTGTGTAAATACTGTGCGGCTCCGTAAGCTTTCTTATGTGATCATTTCCAATTAAATTAATCATGGGTTCTCTTGTGGTTAATTTAATTGAGTACTGTGGTTAACTCATGTTTCATGAGATTTGTTAATGTCCAAAGAAATTCTTCTTTTCTTCTAAAAGTAAGGTCGCACTTGTTGTTCCTTTTGGAATGACATTTTATGGGGGAGACTTCTTAATTGAACTTGTGCTTAATTGCAAAATCTTTGTGGGAAGTGCGGTTGTGGAATATTATAGGGGTTATCTTGTATCTTTATAAGCTCCTTGATGAATGCATTTAGTTTCGGCTATATGATTGTATCTAAACAAGTTGATATGTGCTTCTCTTTTATTCATGAAGTGTCTCTATGTAAATTTCATTAGGATCCCACTAATTTTCGTACCTTTACCAATTTTGTTGACAAAGAGGGGAGAATTAATGTGTAGTTCACACTACAAATACATATGGTTTATGGATCATTATGTAAGGGGGAGTGGTTTTCATGTGAGATAAAGTATTGACTAAGGGGGAGTGATACATATCACCATAGTATTGTTGTCAAAGTTGTGATACAATTAAACTTTGATATTGTGTAATAATACTATGACATTGTATAACAATGATTGAGAGCTACTATTTTCTCATTGTTATAGCTACGGATCTTTAACAACAATGATGCGGAGTTGAACACATTTGGAATCATTGGAGTACTTGGAAATGACAAAGATTTCGAGTAATGTTGAAGAACCAAGGAGATCAAGCATTTGGATGAGAATCTACAAAGTTTATTTATCTTGTATTCCATATGTATTGATAGTTTTGTCACTAAATTTGACAAAAGGGGAGATTGTTAGAGCATTGATCGGTCGAACTCGCAAGCGTTGCTATCTCAAGCTTGTTTGTCAAGTTTAGTTTCCAAAACTATAAGTCTTGATTTCTAGTCTACTTATTGCTAAGTCTCGGTTTAGGATAGTAAGTGTAGTTGAGGTTTAGACTCCACATCGTTCATCGAATGAAAAATAAGAACTACTCAAGGAAAATTGTGGAACTTCATCGACAAAGGGTATGTTGAGACTTGAACTTATCTATCACTCAAAAGTCTATCTATTTTATCTTCTATTTTGAGACAAAAGTCATGTTGCTATATAAACTTAAGTCCGGGTTATTAATTGGTTCTTGTTCACCTTGATTAATCAAAAGACGGAACAACACTTGTAGGTATTTCTGTGGGAGACAGATTTATCTATTCCTATAGACTTTTCTGTGTGAGACAGATTTGTTTATCAAGTCTTCGACTTTGGGTCGTAGCACCTCTTAGTTGTGGGTGAGATCAACTAAGGGAATCAAGTGCGTAGTATCCTGGTGGGATCAAAGACTTAAGGAGCGTAAATGTACCTTGAATCAGTGTGAGATTGATTAGGGTTCAACTACAGTCCAGTCTGAAGTTCATTGGTAGTAGGCTATTGTCTGTAGCGGATTCATACAGTGTGGTGTTTAAACATGGACTAGGTCCCGGGGTTTTTCTGCATTTGCGATTTCCTCGTTAACAAAACTTCTGATGTTTGTGTTATTTCTTTTCCGCATTATATTTTGTTATATAATTAAAATATCACAGGTTGTGTGTTGAATCGATCAATTGGGAAATCTAACCTTTGGTTGTTGATTTAAATTGATTGATCCTTGAACATTGGTCTTTGGTACCATTCAAGTTATGTCTCTTATATTCAATCGGGCTCGCAAATTCCTATTTACTAATAGAAGATTGAATTGAGAGATAGAGATACAAAACTCTTGGATATACTTTTCTCTATATTGTGTCTAGCTGTCTAGTTTATTTTCTTGAAAGTATATTGGAGTTTGTCTATTCAGATTGCCAAACGAAATATTGGGTATGGTTGTTGTACCCCCGCTTTTTTCAATTGGTATCAGAGCAGGCAAACACGTTAAAGACCTTATAAGTCTGTGTTTGTAGCGACCTGAATATGGACAGAAGTGTTATCTCTAATAAACACATTACTAGAAACAAAAGGTCTGTTTCTATGAAATCTATTAAAGAGAAAGATTTGTCGATTTCGAATATAGAGGAACCTAGTGTTCCAATGAAACAGACTTTCATTGACAAGTGTTACCCGGTTTACCTTACTGACGAGTCTGACTCTGAAGTTGAAAAGGAAGCAGCCAATGAGAGTGCAGTGATTCTAAAACTTGTTAGAATCCAGGCTGATGACATCAACCGGTTGAAACACAAAGTCAATGTCCTTGTTGGTATGATAAATGAGTGTGACTCTCTTCTAAAATTCTTTCATGAGGAAAACGCCTCAGTCTGTTCTCACGAACTCTGCTCGAGGATAAACTCAAAGAGGATGCTTTGGAAACTGAACTTTTTTTTGAGTAAACTCTCTATTCAAGAATGTTCCAAAGAGTCCACCAACTACTTCTGATATAACTGGAAAATTCTCTGTTCCAGAAAAAAATCAAAATCCCTTCCTATTGGAAAACATGTGACTGTATCTTCCGATAATCAAGGATTATCCACATCACTTGGAAGGAAGATATCTCCCAACGATGGGATTAAGACTGTTCTGTCTAATCACTCAGGTGATCAGAAAGTGTGTATCTTTTGTGATTCAAAAGGACATGGTGAACAAAAGAGGAAATCTAGGTTGAATGACATCTCTATTGATCATCTTCAATACACCTTAGATTTAGTTCTCAAAGGTGTAACTGACATTCATATTTCTAAACCAATTGGTTTTAATACTCACCCTGTGTACCCTACCAGGAAATTCAGTTCGATGTGTTCCTCAAATGTCAGTTTTCCTAAACCATTTCGTCCAAGAAGAGCTCTAGGATCATATTTGATTATAAAGGGAGATAATGTTGTTCATGATGTGAAAAAGGTACCCGAAGAAGGAAGCAAAAATGGAGAGATGGATGACAACCTAAAAATGATAATTGAAGGACACAAGGAGATTATTAACAAGCTGTCAATTCCCTTAAGTCAAAATTCTTCAGGTAAGAATACATACTATGCGTCGTATTTTGATGATAGTAAATTTTATGATAACTTTTCGCATTATAATGGCTTTCCTCCAAAGAACAGAAGAAAGAGGTTTAACCGAAAACAACCGTCATTTGATGAGATCAAGGCTCATACTTGTGCTAATTGAAAACAAGGTTGAAATCTCACTCACGAAAATCCTGGTTGAGTGATATATGGTCAGGTATACTTGATGGCAAATTATTTTCTGATTATCTAGCTATTTTCTTATCGTTCTTAACTAGATTAAATTCACAAACATTTTTGCATAAGTATTTGTGTCTTTGTAGTGTTAATCTTTTGATTTTTAAATTTCTTTGAAATTTTATTATTTCAAAAATTGCTATTCTTATGCTCGGAATTTTTCTCTGATGAGAATGTGAAATTTATCGAGCTAAGACTTGTGAAATATTTTCACTAGGCAAAATATTGCTTGGCAAATCGTCTCTTGGTTTGTTTCTCTTCGTGGCTTTGATTCCTTTTGGGTCAAGTTTGTGTTCGTACGGGTACCCATGTTACTGGTCACAGACCAACTTTGGAAACCCTAAACTCGGTTTCCGTTAGAAACCCTTTAAATACCAAAACCTTTTGTTTGAGTACGCCTACTCTAGGTTTTTTTATTCAAGAATGGCTGCTCCTCCATGCTCTTGGGATTTACCTGAAGATTTTATTGATAACTCTATTTACTTCGAGTTCAATACAAAGAAGAAAAGAACCAATGTTAAAGATGACCATATTCATCCTGGTGCATCATGCTTTTATGCATATTCTCATCAAGATCGAGAAAATGCTGAGATGGTTTCTGCTGAAGTGGTTCATGGTTTTCTCAATGATCTAAGGAGAGCAAAACTGAAGCTTGGAAACTCTATGAAGGATCTTGATATGTTACGAAATGAGTTGGAAAAGGTTAATTCTGACCTTGTTCGCATGAAATCACATGTTAAGGACCTTCTCAAAGAGGATATCTTCTCTGAAGAAACTGTCAATGCTATCAGACACAAGCTTGAAGGTCTTGAAACCCGTGAAGATACTGAACACAAACTATGATGTTATTGTGTGTTGGATCATTTTTGGTTTTAGAGTTTGTTTTGATTCATGTTTAGGAAACTTCTTATGAGAATTTATTCTTGTGTTTTTAAGAAGGATAACTAGGGTTTGGAATAACCATTATTGTGAGTACACATAGCTATTGCCAATATTTTTCATCTTGCAATGTTTTTAGATTTATTTATTTAAATTCTAAATTTGATTTGGAAGAGGATTTTCAGAGTAATCATCTTTGGTTTTTTATATTGCAAATTGTTATGGGATATGTTGTTTACGTCCGTGAAATTCGCATACTTGTTCAAAAGTTATCTCTATTATATGTCATATGAAAGTATTGGTAAAAGATAGAATGAACTTTTGACTATAAATTTAAGCCTTTTATGTCATTATGCAAATATTGATGGAAGAAAGGATGAACTTTTGTTTACAAAGATTAAGTCTATTGTATGTCATTGTGCAAATAGTGATAAAAATAGAATGAATCTTTGTTTATTCCGCAGTATTGGTCTTTCCCTGATCCATATCTTTGTGGATATACTGTGTTGCTCCGTAAGTTTTCTTATGTTAAGCATGACCAATTGAATTGATCATTTTCCTTGTGGTTAATCCAATTTTGATTTTTGGATACAAATTCATGTTTTATCTGATTTGTTAATGTCCAAAGAAATCTTTTTTTTTTTTGTAAAAGTAAGGTCAATCTTCTTATTCTTTCGGGAATGACATTTTATGGGGGAGAGTTCTTAATTGAACTTCTTCTTAATTGCAAAATCTTTGTGGGGAGTGCAGATGTGGAATATTGTAGGGGTTACAAACTCCTTGATGAATGCATTTAGCATAGGCTATATGATGGCATATAAACAAGTTGATATGTTATTCTGTTTTGGTCATGAAGTATCTCTATGAAAATTTCATGAGGATCCCACTAGTTTTTGTACCTTTTCCAATTTATATTAACAAAAAGGGGGAGAATTAATGTGTAGTTCACACTACAAATACATATGGTTTTAGGATCATTATGTAAAGGGGAGTGGTTTTCATTGTGTGATGAAGTATTGACTAAGAAGGAGTGATACATATCACCATAGTATTGTTGTTGAACTTTGATGTTGTATAATGATACTATGACACTGTATAACAATGATTGAGAGCAACTGTTTTCTCATTATTATAGCTACGGATATTCAACAACTATGATGCTGAGTTGAACACATTTGGAATCATTGGAGTACTTGAAAGTGACGAAGATTTCGAGTAATGTTGAAGAACCAAGGAGATCAAGCATTTGGATGAGAAGCTACAAAGTTTATTTATTTTGCATCCATATGTATTGATAATTTTATCACTAAAATTGACAAAGGGGGAGATTGTTAGAGCACTGCTCGGTCGAACTCGCAAGCGTTTCTATCTCAAGCTTGTTTGTCAATGTTAGTGATCAAAACTATAAGTCTTGATTTATAGTCTACTTATAGATGTCTCAGACTAGGATAAATTGTGTAGTTGAGCATTAGACTTCACGACGTTCATCATTGAAGACGAAGAACTACTAAGGAGAGCTCGTGGAACTTCATCAACAAAAAGGTATGTGGAGACTGAAACTCACTATCACTTGGAAGTCTATTTCTACTCTATCTCCTATATTGAGACATAAGTCGTGTTGCGATATAGTTTTCTATTATACACATTTGAGATTTCGAGCTGAGTTTAACTCGCTTATATATCTCTCGGAATATGTGTTGGCAAGCTTTCGCTTCGACCAAGTTCATCTTATATTCTTGACGAAAGTCAAAAGGTGATCATGTGAAAATTTCCAAGTAACATCTTACATGGTTTTGCTAAGTGCATAATTCATATGATTTTAGTGTCCATTCCATACTTGTTTTAGCTATTATTCTTGCATGTATTCGTATTATTACTCTTGTTTTCTCTTATTTTCCTCCAATAGGTGAATCATCCAAAAAGGAGCTACAAATTTCTGAAAAGATCTAAGGAGTGAAGTATTCCAAGTATCCAAGTTCCCAAGTCCAAGAGAAGTGGAAGAAGTGCGACGAAAAGGAGCAAAACACTCAAAATCGAAGGGCCAAATACCGATCTTAACTCATTAAAATTAAGAATTTCTCATCATCATCTTGAAGGGAATTGAAAGATAAAAATAATTCAAAAAGAATGAGGTCATTCCGAGTTCGGATGAAGAAATTGTGGCCAAAACAAGCTTTTATCGAATACCGAAGACAGTAAAGTTTGCGGACGGGTTTCATACTTTAATTCCGAAAATATCTTCTGGAATTTGAAGTTCGCGGACTGGGTTCGCGTACTTATCAAGTGTAAAACGTTCATACACACCTTGGAAAGCCTAAGGGCATGTTTGGTTTCGCTAGTTCGTGTTTTCGGGTCGGGTTCTTGAACAGAACTAAATACTTGGAGACCAAGCAATGTAAACCTATAAAAAGGTATTAGGTTATGTAAAAATATCATCAATCGAATCATATATCACAAGTTCTATATCAAAACCTAGGGTTTACCCCTTTAGGGGGAAACCACCATTATTCATCTTCTTTGTAATATGAGTAGCCAAATCCTTTGTTGATTAAGGATGAATTTAATGTTCTAAGCGTGAAGATTTATTAATAATACAAATCCATTGGGAGTTTTTATCATCATCGTTTGTCTTTACCATATCTAGGGTTTATGATTGATTCTTAGATTGATTTGGGATGCATACTAGATTAGTCTATTGATTGTTCCATTGCTAGTAGAAGTTATGAGATAAGTAATAGTCGATTAACTCTCTATACAAGTAGAAATCGCGAGACCTTACAGAGGGATTTTGTGGAGCAATCGTGTGTGAAGACAACACCAGCAAGTAAACCTTGATCTAAGAGTTTAACTACTAGGATCAACCTAAATTCACAAAGCGTAAGGCGTTCGATTGGATTACACCTTGAGTGATCTACTACTTGGTGGTTCGTTGGATAGAATCTGGTAGTCGAGAACTTACGTATCCAGTGATTAAAGGAGTTTTGGGGATAACACTGATCTAGTTGTTATTCTACGGTTGTTGATGAATGGTTCTTACGAACATTATACAAGTATTTTAATCCAGCTATCGCTTGGTAACGACGAAGGATTCCTTGATCAGCTATTTTTTTATTATTGTCTTTATAATTATCTTACAACCAAAACCCTCTTTGTTATTTACTTTATTTTTCTATTTCAAATAACCTATCAATTACACAACTCTTTGTGGGAACGATCTCTTACTACCGTTATATTACCAGTTAATTAGTGGGAAATATCTTTATTAATTTGTTGTGCCTACGACATCCCATCAGGTTTGTGTGATACAATCATTTGGAGTAGTCTTGGAATGTTTCGTTATGATTATTTCAATATCTTGAAAATTGCTTTGATGCTAATACTGTGTGAAAACGGCTATTGCCATCCTATAAGAAAGTTTCAATGATTGAAATAAGAGTTTAGAACTTTTTACCATTATTGGATTGTGACATGTTGTGTACTCTTGCAAATATGTAATCCATGTCCGGAAACCATAGTATGCATACCCGTGTGCGTACCTGTTGGTTTGAGAAGTTCGGGAACCTAAGTATGCGTACCCGTACGCGTAATGGCGTGAGGTTCATGTCCGAGTTTTTCTGATGGGATTTTTGGTTTGCGATCCCGTTCGCGTACTGGCGAAACCCAAACTCAGTCCGTGAATTCCAAGTATGCGTACCCGTTTGCATACTTGAAGGTTAAAGTTCTAAAATCTGTTGTGTACAATATCATGAAACCAAGGAATTTCATGGGATGAAGGAAATAATAATAAAAAAATAATAAGGAATGAAAGGTGTGGGACCGGCCACAACTAGGGAATGCTCGGCCGGCTAGTGAGCTTGGTCCAGCGACACCTTTCCTAAGTTTTTATTATTTCCTTGATACGGAGGAAATACCATGAAACTGAGGAGTTTCCTTAAAATGAAGGATATTTGTTCAAATGAAGGGATTTTCATGAGATCAAGGAAAAATAATAAAAATATAATAAAACAGAGAATTAGGCGTGGGACTGGCCACGACGTGACTGGCCGGCCGGTGGGCCCGGTCCCCTAGCATCTTAGCTAATATATTTTTTTTTCTTCCTATTTTGCATAGGTTCATCGTTCCTTCGTATTTTGGAATGCTCGTTCGTGCATTCAGGTACTTAGTGCATTATTGCTGAGTACACTTGCACCATTTTAGTCGGGGCTTACTCGATAGCGGCTCAGATGCCCGTACATTGAATATTTATCACTAACCCGTGGAATTCTACTGGGAAGAACCACGAATTGAAGTGGTGAAATATTATGAAGAACGTAGAATATTTCTGAATATTCAGTTAATGAATTCAAGGATTTGAGATAATTAATTGATGGCTCTATACTAGCAGGCATGATGTCTAGGAACATTAATTATCTGGGGGTCAAGTAATATGAGCTTGTTGAAGCGTCATATTTCTTTCATATAGTCAGGGAAAACATTGTTACATCCTGAAGACATTATTGCTCTATACTAGCAGGCAAGATGTCTAGGAGCCGTCCAATCGTTCGATTCTATATAGGAGTAATTACTGAAATTGCTCAGTATTCATGAGATATGTTGTTGCCTCAGCTGAGAGGCTACACATCTATATATACTTTGAGAGACAGTATTCTCAGTCAAAGATTCTTATGGCATGCGCTTTCATGCTTCGATGAGATACATGAGCCTCAATACTCATCTGATTGCTGGATCAGGAGCATGTATAATTATGGTTTTATGATTTTAGCCCTTGTCGAAAATCCACCATCTACACTCATGAAAAATACATTTATATAATAAGGAACTCAATCTTTTGCAAGCTGTGGATATAATGTTCATGAATTGATTCGAGTGAATCAAAATCGATTTTGTTTCAATTGCGTCTTGTATACTTTTATGAGAATATAAACAATTGAACAATTCTGGAACTAGTTTCATTTGAGTCATTTGAACTAGTTGTGATTAAGATGAACAAGGTTGATATGAAAGTGTTCATATGGATAACTTCGGTTAACTATTGTTAAGCCAACCATGTGCACACGTTTGGGTATGGTTACTCATACCTAAATGAAGTCACATTTCATTTGTGTATAACAAGCTAAGTTCGATCTAATGGTTGAACGATACTAGCTTGACTCTAATCAGGTTTTAATTTAACAGTAAATATTGAATGCTTTGTTACCAAGGTAGCATTGATTGCAAATCCTGATTTGAAGACTATATAAGGGAGAACTCTAGCAACTGGGAAACCTAATCCCCACACCTCCTGTGTGATACTAGTTGCGACTAGAGTCTATTCTCCTTTAACCTAGGTTTTTCCTAAAACCATTATAGGTTAACGACTTAAAGACTTTATTGGGATTCTGAAGCCAGACCCAACTATTTTCTATGTAGTTAGTGTTCTGATCTTACTTTGTTCTATCGCATTGAGTACTATGTTCTCTAAGATTTTCTCGAGATTTAATCTCCGATAGGTAAGATGAAAAGTAGTCACAAACATCTTCATCTCATCGGTTGTGATTCCGTAATATCTTGTTTCACTTCATATGATTAAGATTATTATGAGGTGATTGATATTACTAGGCTGTTCTTCGGGAATATAAGACCGGTGTATCAATTGGTTCTTGTTCACCTTAACTTATCAAAAAATGGAACAAAAACTCGTAGGTAAGTCTGTGGGAGACAGATTTATTTATTCACTTTTCTGTGTGAGACAAATTTGTTTATCAAGTCTTCGAATTTAGGTCGTATCAACTCTTAGTTTTGGGTGAGATCAGCTAAGGGAATCAAGTGTGCAGAATCCGGCGTGGTTCAAGAAGCGCAAGGAACGCGACTGTACCTTAATCAGTGTGAGATTAGTTATGGCTCAACTACATTACAATCCGAAGTTAACTTGTGGTAGGCTAGAGTCTGTAGCGGTTAATACAGTGTAGTGTTCAAATCAGGAGTAGGTCCCGGGGTTTTTCTGCATTTGTAGTTTCCTCGTTAACAAAATTTCTGGTGTCTGTGTTATTTCTTTTCCGCATTATATTTTATATAATTAAAATATCACAGGTTGTGCGGGTAGTTCAATCAGTTGGTGAATCCAACCTTTGCTTGTTGATTGAAATTGATTTACACTTGGATATTAGTCTTTGGTACCATCCAAGTTATTTCTCATATTGATCCGGCTCACAGATTTCTATCTGTTAAATTGCATATTGATTTGAGAAATTGAGATATAACTCTTTGATGTATTTTCCTTGATTGATTCTGACTTTCTAGGTTATTCTCTTGTAAATATGTTTGAGTTAGTCCATACAGATTTCCTAAACGAAATATTGGGTGTGGTTGTTAGACCCACGGTTTTTCAATTGGTATCAGAACAGGCAAACATATTTAAGACCTCATAAGTATGTGTTTGTAGCAATCTGACTCTATGGACAATTGTGTTATCTCTGAAAAACGCATCACCAGAAATAAAAGTTCTATTTCTATGAAATCTATGAAAGAAAAAGACTTGTCGATCTCACATGTAGATGAACTTGCGGTTCACACGAAACAGACAAGTATCGATATGTGTTACCCTGATTATCTTACTGGCAAGTCTGACTCTGAAGTAGAAAGGGAAGCATCCCAAGAAAGTGCAGCGATTCTAAACTTGTTAGAATCCAGGCAGTTAAAATCAATAGGCTGAAACACAACGTCAATACTATGGTTGGTATGGTAAAAGATCGTGATTCCCAATTAAAGGTTATTCGTGAGGAAAATGTTGTTGTTTGTTCTTCCATAACCTTATTCGATGCTAAACTCAAAGAAGATGCCCTTGAAATAGAACGACTATTGATTAATCTCTCTACTTAAGACAAAGGTCGTTCCGTGGATTCCGTCATACCAATCACTTCTGACTCTGCTGTGATATTAGAAAACGTGGATAGTTGTAATCATGTTTCTATAATGAAAACAACTTCAGAAGCTAAACTGCAAACCCTTCCTATAGCTAAAGAAGTGCTTGGTTCTTCCACTGATCATGGATTTACCACGTCTCATGGAAGGAAGAAATACTCTAACGATGTGTCTAATGCTACACACTCTAATCACTCCGGTGATTAGAAAGTATGTCTTTTTTGTGATTCAAAATGACATGTTCAACGAAAGAGCAAACTGAAGAATGGCAATTACTTTGATCGACTTCAGCACACCTTAGATTTAATACTCAAAGGTGTAACTGACATTCGGATGTCTAAACCTATTGGTTTTAGTACTCTCCCTGTGCGATCTTCTAGGAAAGTCATTTCAATATGCTCATCGAACGTTCGAACTAATTGTGGAAATATTACAAATCGTTCAATGAGGTTTTAGAGAGGTTCTTCTCAACCTAATGTGAAGAATGATGTTAAAGATGTGAAAAAGGTACCAGTTGGTGGAAGAAACGGGGGAGATATAAAGAACAACCTTAATCTGATAATTGAAGGATATAAGGATCTTATCAACAGGATGTCAAAATCCTCCATACAAACTTCTTCTGGTAAAGATTCGAACTTAGCCTCATACTTTTATGATAGTAAGTTTTATGATACTTTCTCACATCACAAAGGGTTTCCTCCAAAAATTAGAAGGAAAAAGAATTTCAACCGTTGACAATATTCATTCGCTGAGCGTAAAGCTCATACTTGTGTTAATTAATCACAAGGGTTGAACCTTACTCAAAAAAATCCTGTTGAGTAAATTTTACTAATAATCACGTATACTTATTGGTGAAATTCTTTCTGCTTACTTGAGTTATTTTCTTATCGTCCATAGATAAACTATTGTATACATATAAGTTTTGCCTAAGTATTGTTTGTGTCTCGATATTCTCTTCGATTGTCTTCTTTTTATTTTTTATTTAAAAAAAAAATTGTTGCAACTAAGTTGCCTGCTACTCTTGTGCTCTAAATTTTTCTCTATGTGGAAATATAAAATTTATTGAGCCAAAAATTGTGAAAGAAAAATCTTCACGTAGCAAAAATTTTTTGTATTCGTTTTACCTTGTAAAAGAGTACATTCGGTTTTTGTTTCTTTTAGGTTCGAGTTGTATTCGTACGAGTACCCATGGTTTACTTTTCACGAACTTTTTTAGAAACCCTAAAATTTACCGTCCCTAAGAAACCGTTTAAATACCAAATATATCGAGTCGGTACACATACTTTAGGGATTTGTTATTGGTCAATAATGTCTTCACCTTCTTGCACTTGTGATTTTGCAAGAGGTTTTCTTGATAAAGGTATTGGTTTCGAGTCCAAAGGGAGGAAGAAAAGAACCCCAGTAGAAGTTGATGGTCAAAATCCTGATGCCTCATGATACTATGCCTATTCTCATCAAGATGTTGAGAATGAGGAGATGGTTTCGGCCGAAGTGGTTCATGATTTCCTTAAATACTTTGAGGAAGCAAAATTGTAGCTCGTTGATACTATGAAGGATCTCGATGTGTTAAGAACTGATTTCAGAAAGGTTAACTCTGACCTTGTTCTCATGAAAACACATGTTAAAGATATTCTAAATGAGGATGTCTTCTCTGAAGAAGCAGCGATGCTGTCAATCACAAGCTCAAAGGTCTCAAGACTCGTGAGGGTTCTGGAAAAGCTCTTTGATTTCAGTTCATGATCGGTTTTGCTGGCTTAAGAGCCTTTTAATTTTTAGCTTGTTAATTTTTACTTTGTCTAGGAAACTTCTTATGAGAATTTATTATTGTGTTTTAAGAAGGATAACTAGGGTTTAGAATAGCTTATATTGTGATTACACATTGCTATTGCCAACGATTTTCATCTTTCAATGTTTTTAGATTTATTTATTTAAATTCTAAAGTTTATTTGGAAGATGATTTTGCAATATTAATCTTTATTAGTTTTATATATTGCAAAAAAAATTATGGGATATGTGTGTTTGCGTCCGTGAACTATGATTATCCCATATAAGTAAAAAGTTAAGTCTATTGTGTCATTATGTATATAGTGATGGAAAATAGAATGAACTTTTGAATTGCAAAGATTAAGTCTATGATATCATTATGCAAATATTTATGAAATATATAATGAATCTTTGAATATTCCGCAGTACTGATCTTTCCCTGATCCACTTCTATGTGAAAGTATTGTTTGGCTCCGTAAGTTCTCTTATGTTAAGCATTTCCAATTAAATTAATCATGGGGTCTTCTTGTGGTTAATTTAACTGAGTTTTCTCAATACAAATTCATGTTTCATGTGATTTGTTAATATTCAAAGAAATCCTTATTTTCTTGCAAAAGTAAGGTCGCTCTTGTTGTTCTTTCGGAAATGACATTATATGGGGAAGAGTTCCTAATTGAACTTGTGCTTAATTGCCAAATCTTTGTGGGTAGTGCGGCTGTGGAATATTATAGGAGTTTTCTTGTATGTTTATAAACTCCTTGATGAATACACTAAGTTTCGACTAAGTGAAATCATTGAAACAAAGTTGATATGTTCTCTTTTAGTCATGAAGTATCTCTATGAGAATGTCATTATGATCCCGTTAGTTTTATATTATTGTGTAGTTCACACTACAAACATATGTTTTACGGATCATTATGTAAGGGGGAGTGGTTTTCATTGTGAGGAAGTATTGGCTAAGGGGGTAGGGGTGGTGGTGGTGGTAGGGGGGTGCGGGAGGGGGTGTGATACATATCACCATAGTATTATTGCCAAAGTTGTGATACAATTGGACTTTGATGATGTTTAATAATACTATGACACTGTATAACAATGATTGGGATCAATTTTTTCTTATTGTTATGGCTACGGATCCTCAACAACTATGACGCTGAGTTGAACACGTTCAGAATCACTGGAGTACTTTGAAGTGATGAAGATTTCGAGTAATGTTGAAGAACCAAGGAAATCAAGCATTTGGATTAGAAGCTACAAATTTTATTTATTTTGTAATCCATATGTATTGATAGTTTTGTCACTAAAATTGACAAAGGAGGAGATTGTTAGAGTACTGCTCAGTCGAACTCGCAAGCGTTTCTATCTCAATCTTGTTTGTCAAGTTTAGTTGCCAAAACTATAAGTCTTGATTTCTAGTCTACTTATAGCTATGTCTCGGATTAAGATAAAATGTGTAGTTGAGCTTTAGACTTCACGGCGTTCATCGATTGAAGACGAAGAACTACTAAGGGGAGCTTGTAGAACTTCATCAACAAAAGGTATGTGGAGACTTGAACTCATCTATCACTCATAAGTCTATCTCTATTCTATCTCCCATTGAGACAAAAGTCGTATAGCTATATAGACTTTATTTTATACACATTTGATATTTCGAGATGAGTGTAAATCGCTTAGATATTTCTCGAAATATGTGTTGGTAAGCTTTCCCTTTAACCAAGTTCATCTTTATTTCTTGACGAAAGTCAAAATATGATCATGTGAAAATCGTCTGGTAATATCTTACATGATTTGTGTGAGACAGTCATTTGATGTAGGCTCAGAATGTTTTGTATTGATCTATTGATCACTTGAAAATTGTTTTGAAGCTAATAGTTTGTGTGAGACAGCTATTCTCGTCTTCTTAGAATGTTCCAATGATTAACATGGAGTTTAGAATGATTGGATATAACACAATATGCGTACTTGTATGCTAACTGTTGCAAGTTATTCAAAGTCCAGGAACCATAGTATGCATACCAGTATGCGTACTGGTTTGGTAGTTGAAGTCCAGGAATTCAGTATGCATACCCGTATGTGTACCGGATTAAAAGTTCAAGTCCGGGAATTCAACCGAGTTTGGTAATGTACGACAGTATGCGTTGTTCGCATACTGGCGAACCCAGACCAAGTCCGGCTACTAATGTATGCGTACCCGTTTGCATAATTGAGTGGGTTAAGTTCTAAAATCAGTTTGTTCATGAACAAATACATTTATATAATAAGGAAGGAAATATTTTGCAGGCTATAGTGTTCATGAATTGATTCGAGTGAACAAATATCGATTTTGCTTCAATTGTGTCTTGTATACTTCTATGAGAATATAAAAAATTTAACAACTCTAGAACTAGTTTCATTTGAGTCATTTGAACTAGTTGTGATTAAGATGAACAAGGTTGATATGAAAGTGTTCATATTGCCAACTTCGGATAACTATTGTTGAGCCAACCATGTGCACACGTTTGGGTACGGTTAATCATACCTAAATGAAGTCACATTTCATTTATGTATAACAAGCTAAGTTTGATCTACGTGTTGAAAGATATTATCTTGACTCTAATTGGGTTTTCATCTACTTGTGAAAATTTAATGCTTTGTCACCAAGGTATCATTGATTGCAAACCCTAATTTGAAGATTATATAAGGCAGAACTCTAGCAACTGGGAAACCTAATCCTCATAACTCATGTGTAATACTAGTTGTGACTAGAGTCGATTCTCATTTAACCTAGGTTTTTCTAAAACAATTATAAGTTAACGAATTAAAGAATTCATTGGGATTCTGAAGCCAGACCCAACTATTTTCTATGTAGTTGCGTGTTTCTGGTCTTACTTTGCTCTATCGTATTGAGTATTATCTTCTCTAAGATTTGCTCCAGATTTAATCTCAGACAGGTAAGATAAAAATTAGTCACAAACATCTCCGTCTTATCGTTTGTGATTCCGCAATATCTTGTTTCGCTTCCATACGATTAAGATTATTATGAGGTGATTGATATTACTAGGCTGTTCTTCGGGAATATATGACCGATGTATCAATTGGTTCTTGTTCACCTTGATTTATAAAAATACGGAACAAAAACTCGTAAGTATTTGTTTGGGAGACAGATTTATCTATTCAATAGACTTTTCTGTGTGAGACAGATTTATCAAGTATTCGACTTTGGGTCGTAGCAACTCTTAATTGTGGGTGAGATCAACTAAGGGAATCAAGTGCGGAGAATTTGGCGTGGTTCAAGAGGCGTAAGGAATGCGACTGTACCTTAATCAGTGTGAGATTGGTTAGGTCTTAACTACATTCCACTCCGAAGTAAACTTGTAGTAGGATAGAGTTGGTAGCGGCTTAATACAGTATGGTGTTCAAATCTGGACTAGGTCCCGAGGATTTTCCACATTTTTGGTTTCCTCGTTAACAAAATTTCTAGTATCTGTGTTATTTCTTTTCCTTATTATTTTGTTATATAATTGAAATATCACAGGTTGTGCGTAGTTCAATCAATTGGTGAATCCAACCTTTGGTTGTGGATTGATACTTGGATGTTGGTTTTCGGTACCATCCAAGTTATTTCTCATATTGATCCGGCTTACAGATTTCTATATGATCGATTGCATATTGATTTGAGAAATTGAGATATAACTCTTGGATGTATTTTCCTTGATTGAGTCTGACTATCTAGTTGATTCTCTTCGAAATATAATTGAGTTAGTCCATACAGATTGCCTAAACGAAATATTGGCTGTGGTTGTTAGACCCCCGGTTTTTTCATTAAGGGTACACACTTTGGAGGACAACATATTACGTTCATCAGTCACTTTGGATAAGGAAGCGCAGACATCTTCAAAGTCCTTATAGTGCTTCTTATGAATGGTCTCCCGAGTTTAGAGATGTTTTTCCAACAATGAAATGTCCTCCTTTTGCTTTAGTATAGGATTCTCCTTCCACTTAAGGGTTTCCTCACTATCTTTACTGAGAAGGGACATCTTCTTCACAAGGTCTGAAATATGGGAAAATTCAAGGGAGATTTGGGCCTCATTATGATCGGTCACGTTCATAACTTATCAGATTTCTTCTGATAATACCAAACATCGGAGGTAAACTTGGTAACTTGTTCCCGAAGGCGTTTGAGCTCACCAGATCTACCAATTAGCAGGCATAGGTGCTCTCAGGATTTATCTACCAGAATAAATATAAATAAGACTAAGGAGAAGAAATGACGAACCTATAACTTTGGAAGATTCAGAAGCCAAGGCTGTGTCAGCCGTCTTACGCCCCTCTTCAGCAATCTTTGCAGCATCGTTGGCCTTCTTGAGAGCCAGCAAGCACGCTTCTAAAGACCTTTTGAGTTTTTTTTAGTTCATTCTCCAACAAAGGTACCTTAGCAGAAGAAGCAACATCACCAGAAGTAGATTGCTGAGCACTAAAAAGGCATAATCTTGACGCGTGCGTTCCAGAAGAGCAATCAAGTGAGCATACTTATCCCTGTAAAACTTGAACAAGGTACAACCAACATCTATTTGCTTGCAAAGCTGCAAGCAAGGAGATGTAAGGACAAACGACGATCACAAATGAAGCGAAAAAGGAAAGGAAAAGAAAAGAAGAATGATTACCGAGAACATGGAGAGGCGATGAAGGAAATCAGCATAACTATCCATGAAAGCCTCCATCTCCTGAATACTACCCCTTCGAATGTCACCAAGGCTCTGGCAAGAAGGATGTGAATACCAATATTCTGTGGAGAACGTGTCACGGTTTTAGTGGCCGTATACAAGATAACTTTATAGCCCCAGCGATACATAAGAGTATGAGTAGCAGTAGATATCACGATCTTCTTTATACCATCTCGAGGAAGCATACCTCGACGGCTTAAATGGTAAAGTAAACCCTAGTCTAGGGAGCTGGCAGCTAGAAAAGGGACAGAGGTAGCTGATATACCTAATCAGCATTTAATGCGGCGAGCCCTTATCCACACGCTTAACCAAAGCACGTGTAGAGATGTGAGATGGCAGAGTCTGACTGCCGAAGGCTCGTGGTGAACGAAGGTACAACTTGTACTGAGGCTGGGTAGTTCTCAAGGGAACATGGGTCAGCTGAGGTGGCATAGTCCAACTGGAGAAAGCGTGTGGTGAACGAAGGTACCATTTGTACGGAAGATATATCAGGATACGATGGATCCAAAGACATCAAAGATATATCTGGAGCAGAAGGGGATATAAATACCAAGTTTCACAAACAAAGAAAGGCATTCAGTACCCGAAGGGGAGAAGATTTAGTCTTAAGCTTATACCTCTTTAATGTTTAGAACCTTCAATACCCGAAGGACATAAGATCTAGTATTAAGATTATATACCTCTTTAATATTTAGAACTTAAGTATTTACTGTAGCTTGAGTTATCTCTATTACTTTGGGAAGCATTTAAGATCTTTGTAACAACCACACTTAATACAAACAATCACTCATTACCCCGTGGATGTAGACGAAAGTCGAACCACGTAATCTCTTGTGTCTCTTGATAACTTAGTAGCATTTACATTACCTCAGTATTGTTCGTTATTATTGTCTTTATACTGAGTAACTTCTATTAATTAACCATATCAGTTCAACTGAAATATCATTACTACTTAGTATTGGATTCTCTGAGCTGTATACATTACGTAAACTATGGGAAAATAGTAGTCACTGTTTGGCGCTAGAATACAGGCTCCGTAAGTCTGAGTTATTATTATTATTATCATTTCGTTCTTATAAGTTTTTCTTGAAAAAGAGATCTTAGTGTAGAAAGGATGGATCTCACTTCCTAGTGACACGTTCATCTTTATTTTACATAACTTCTTTGAGTTCCTAGCCTCAAGAGACTTGCAATCTTACAGATCTACAAAGTTTTCTTCAAAAACGCGTTCAAAAAACGTTAAAACTTTTGTTTTGTACTATAAGGAACCTTTTTCGACAAAGTATCCTTTGGATCTGAGTATATCTGAATACTAGGGAATCTCAGTGAGAATTTAAGGAGAACAAATCTTAAAAAGTATTTACTACCTCTAAATCATTAAAGCTCTGATCACCTTTTCCGTTGTTTTTAAAATTTATTGTTGTTTTTTACTCATACGCTCACTAGGGGAGCCAAAATGTAGTTCTTTGTAACGTTTATTTTTAAAGAATTTCATCGCCAAAATTGGAAGGCAATTGATGTTTTTTTCCCGAAATTGGGTCGACAATTGGAAAGCCATAATCCTCGACTACGGTTAGGCACAATCAAAACGATCGAAAGTCGAATCGATTGACGGGAATGTCGTTCCAAAAATGGAAAAAAACCCGTCACCTATACTTCCAATTTTAATCCTGGCCGTTGATTACAAAAAAAATTCATCCACCCGATAGTTGTTGTTGGTATTATAGAATTTATTACAAAATAATGTTACAAAAGTGTTACAATATAAGTGTTACACATATATTACGCTTATAAATGTTAATAAAAAATTAAATACCCATTTTTTCGAACATCATTCGGGAACTTTTCTGAAAAAGCTGCTTAGCCGCCTTCTGTGTCAGAGCATTAATTGCTACTTTAACGAAAGCACCAAAGTAGCGGATTTTGTCCTCTTAATCTGTGTTTTTAGGGTAACCAAAGCCGAAGATATGCATAAGCCAAGTGATGTACCGTAAAATTCACGACCTGCTGTCACGAGAGGAAGATCCCAAAACCCATCAATAACAAATCAAAGGAATGAAGCAGAAGACGGACAAAGCGAGATAGCAAGAAGAACGGCTGCTAACAGACCACCTGTTCCTGCTGAAGGAATGGTACAAACATCTAGAGCACAATCACCTTACGGCATTCCGTTAACGGAACCTGTTCGTGTTACTCAGCCCCCTTTGGTTAATGAATGGTTACCCAGAACCTTAGTTCCTAACGAACGAGGGTTGGGAAACCTAACTCCAGCTTAGATCGATCTTGATACTCCAGTAATTGAAGAATAAGTGGAAGACTCTGAGGATCCGGCTGATAGTACTTCTTAGGGTGGTGGAGTTCACAACGAAGAACAAATGGCAGCGCAGGTAGCAGCTTTTCTACTACGCAACAATGAGCATGAGGATGCGATGAACGTGTGATACGTATGATCTCTATACATTGGTATCTATTACTATAAAGGCGGAATTCAGAATAATAATAAACGAAAAACTTATAAAACATAACACAAGTAGTAATTCGAAGAAAATATCTTCTCTAGATTATGAACAAGAAAACGATTACAATTCCTTTTTTTTTTACGCTCACAATCTCTCTAAACAGTGGATCAACCTTACACTGTTTGCTAGCTTGCACAAGTATTGTTCCAAGATTTTCCTAGGTTTTCTGTATCTAGTATATGTCCTTAGCTATTAGCCAAAGCCTTCTATTTATATTCTTCATCGTACTCATCCGATCAAGGACTTTTATTAGGAATCTATTTCCTAAACTAAGAGTATTTCCTAAAACAAAACTCTTCCCTAACTAGGAATTATTCCTAAACAAGGATTCCTCCCTAGCATAGGATTCTTTCCTCAACTTATCTTGAGGTTAACTAAGTTCCCTAAAGGAGTACGGATGCACATGTATCATAGGTCCTCATTTTAAGAACTTGAACTCCTGTAAGAGTTAAAAATGAAGGTTAGGGAACTCGAGAGTCCCTTTTTCCTTGTTAAACCACTTGGCATTGCTAGGAACTTGACCTTCACATCCAATTAGAAAAGCTTCTTTCTCTCCTTGTCGTGTTTTAGTCACTCTTCGCTCCACTATGCAGTCTTCCTTGAGTGGTTCCTGTCTATTAAACCATAAGTATTCTACTCGTGGTAAGATCATAGTGTCGTCGCTGTCATCTTCAAGTAATGATGGTTCAAACAACTTCAAGTATTCAGTATTTATAACCGAGTACATTCCTAGATAAGGTGGCAGATCCAATCGAAAGGCATTGCCACCAATATGATCGAGAATACGAAATGGTCCATACCTCAATGGATTCAACTTATTCTTACCTTCCCCTTTCAGTCGTTCCTTACCTAATTTTAACCATACCAAGTCACCAACACCGAAATTACAAGGCACAAGATGCTTATCATGCTTTGCTTTGTATTTGGCTTGTGACTTCTTTAATTGTGCTTCAACAGTTGCATGAATATAAGATATCTTCTCCAAGAACTTTTATTCCTTTTGTCGTTCACTTCCTTCCTTCCTTCCCCCCCCCCCCCCCCCCCCCCCCCCCCCACCCCACCCCCATTGAGGTGTCACTAGAAAATACTAGATCGAAAGGACTAGGTGGTAAGTAACCATAGCACGTCTCGAAAGGAGATTTCCCCGAAGAACTGTGAACTTCTCCATTGAAAGCAAACTGTAGATATGGTAAGATCTCATCCCAAGTTTTAGGGTGCTTGGATTATATCCCTTAACATATGAACCATAGTCCTATTGACCACTTCTGTTTGTCCGTCTGTTCGTGGATGAAAAGGTGTACTCTTCTTCAACCTAGTGTCCATCATCTTCCATAAAGAATCCCAAAAGTGACTAAGGACTATCCCTATCAGAAATAATCGAAGTAGGTAACCCAAAATGCTTCCACACAGGCTCAAAGAAGAGCTTTGATGCACCGGCTCCCGTTACCGTCTTTGTACATGGGATTAATGCGATCATCTTGCTGAATCGGTCGACCACAACGAACAAGTAATCATAACCAGACTTGGTCTTTGGTAAACCACCAAGAAAATCCATAGAGATACTCTCCCAAGGTCTTGATTGTAATGGTAGATATAATCCACGTTTTCTGTTAGAAGGCTTAGAATTGCTACACAACTTACACCCTCGAACTAACTTAGTTACATCATCTTGCATCTTTGGATAAAATATATAATGCTGGAGGTTAAGTAGAGTTTATTCATCCCAAAGTGTCCAGCAACTCGGGAAGTGTGTGCCTCTTTCAACCACTGTAAACGATATTCATCTTATGGTATGCAAAGTAACCGACCCTTGTATAACAATCTATCTCGGAATCCATACTCTCTTTTCAAACCACTCTTTACACCTTCTTGAAGTCTTTGCTAGATGTGTATGACTCTGCATACTATTGAGGAACAATCGGCTGAATTCTCATGGCCACCATTAATGATCAGATTGGTGGACGAGACAACATATCTACCAACTTGTTTGTTACTCCCTTCTTGTACTTAATGAGAATGTTGAAACTCATCAAGTAAGACATCCACTTCATGTGTCTTGCTTGTTGTAGTTTCGTTTGTGCGTGTAGATACTCCAATGGTTTGTGATCTGAATGTACCACTACTTCTTTACCTAAGAGATACACTCGTCAATGCTTGATACACTGATATAAAGCATAAAATTCTTTGTCATAAGGTGCATAGTTCTTAATAGCACCTGAAAACAATTCTGAATGGTAATCCACTGGTTTACCATCCTGTAACAACACTCCTCCCAATGCATAGTTAGAAACGTCGGTCTCAACTTCAAAAGTATGTTGTAAGTTAGGAAATGCCAACACTGGTGCTTCTGAAATCTTCCTTTTTAGTAACCGAAAAGCGTCTTCATGGGTTTACTTCTATTCAAACTTTGCCTTAGCTCCTGCTAAACCATGTAATGGTCCTGCAATATTCGAAAAATGTCGGATAATCTAACGCAAGTATGTGCAAACCCCTAAGAAACTCCTTATTTCAGTTACAGTACTAGGTATAGGCCACTTAGTGATCACTTCAACCTTCATTGGATCAATCTTCCGTTGTCCACCATCAATAATGAATCCGAGATACACTAAATCCTCCTTCCCAAACTCACACTTCTTTACGTTCAACTTAAGCTGGCCTTCATGTAACACTTTAAACACCTTCTCAACGTGGACGAGATTATCTTCCCAAGTTCTGTTGTATATTAGGATATCATCCAAGTAAATAATCACTAAATCTTCTATAAAAGGTCGTAACAAATCAATCATCAAACGCATAAACGTCGTTGGTGCGTTACACAAACCAAAAGGCATCAAAAAACATTCAACACAAGCCTTGTTTGGTTTTGAAATAAGTCTTCCATGTATCATCTTCTCGGACTCTCACTTGATGGTAACCGGATTTGAAATCTAACTTTGTAAAGGCTCGAGATTTTTCCAACTAATCCATCATATTGTCTATCCTAGGTAGAGGGTAACGATTCTTGATTGTGATCTTGTCTAATGCTCTAAAATCAATACACATATACCAACCTCCATGTTTCTTTGGTACTAACAATACCGTTGATCCACAAGGTGAAGCACTTGGCACTATCATTCCTAATTCTAGAATTTCTTGGACTTGTTTCTTGATCTCATTAGATTCCTCTACGGATGTGCGGTAAAGACCTTCTTTTTGTAGAGAACTCTCTCCGGTCAACATAATTTCATGCTCCACACTCCTCTTAGCGGTAACCCTGTGACATCAGAAAATAATTCCTTGTATTTCAACTTCAACCTTTATAGGTCGCCTTCTTGTTATGCAGTCAAGGCTGCTAAACAAACTTTACTTGGATTCTCCTCAAGAGAACGGATCACAAGGAGAATGAACTTTTTGCTAGCATTCACCAACCGTTTAGCCTGAGTGGTTGTGATTAAGCTTGCTCCCTCAAGAGGGGAATCTATAGCCCGAATCACCAAACCTTCCCCATCTTTGGTGAAGGTATACTTTTGTTCCCTCCTGTCTAGAGTTGCATCTCTATCCCATAGGTAAGGACTACCTAGTACTACCTGGCCGCATCCAAATGAACTACATCGCATGTAACTTCGTCAATATATGACTCGTCTAGAGCAAATTTGAACGTCCACTGCTGCTAAACTTGTAAGCCCCCTTCCTTTTGAAGCCATCCTAAAGGGTATGGTTTTGGATGCTTGATAGTCTTTAATCCTAACTTCTACACCAAAGAATTTGAAAGTAAATTCTTCTGACTTCCCGGGTCAATAACAACATCAATTAGTGATGTTTTGACTTGCATCTTCACTGTGAAGAGTCACTCCCTAAGATCATCTTTTGAAGGTCTTTCTTTTGCCCTGTTATAATGGAAAGCTTTGAATTGGGTTCCGTTAGTCCGTGGACTTCTTTTGGAGTTTGAGAGACTAGTGCTGTCTTCTTGGCTTCCTTCCTCTACAATCCTTTAGGCTTTAGATGAGGGTTCTTAACCCAACACTTGTCGATAACGTGACATGTTTGCTTGCAGTGGAAGCAAGTCAAACCTTCCTTATCACTAGACTTCCCTCCTTCTTTGCTCCTTTCACCTCCTTTCACAGTAGTACCTCCAGATTTCATTTTAGTATTCCTCTTTGAATCATATTTCTTAAGCCTTCCTTCAACGGCACCAGCTTTTATACTTGCTTCGGAGATAGTATCCACCGAAAACATCTTCAACTCCTTCCGTATATACTCATGGAACCCGGAAATATATTTCATATAGATAACATAACCTCCCAAGTCTAAATCCAAAATCATAGCTTGATTATGAAATTCCGAAGTATATTCTTGCACAATTTGGTTGTAACTCTGCTTCAAATGGTACCACTTGAACCATCTCTCCTCAAGGTAGCCAACCGGATAAAACTGTTTCCTTACAACTGCCTTGAATCTTTTCCACGACAATACTCCCTTACCTAGGTTTTGTCTTTGATAAGCTTTCCACCAGGTTAGAGCATGCTTTTGTATATTCAATGCCGCGAAAGTAATCTTTTCCTTTGAACCATATTCAAAGAAAGAAAACTACGTCTCTAGACGTTCAATCCAATCATCCAATTTTTCTACATCGACACTCCCATCGTAAAGTGGAATATCAACACGAAAATCAATTTTCGGATTCTTACCATGAGGTTTAGTTGATGTAGAATTTTTAAGAAACTCACTTTTCTTCTTTTTTTTCATCCTCATCTTCTTCTTCTTCTCCTTCTTCTGAATCGTCTTCTTCCGAATCATCTTTTTCCGAAGCTTCGCATGAAGGTGTAATCTTTTTCTTCATCTTCGGCTTGGGTGTATCAGAACGAATACATTCCCTTAGTTCCTTAAGGGTAACTTTAATTGATTCATGTCTGTTTGTAGCATATCCACCTTTTCTTTCATAGTTTGCGGTTCGCTTTTCTTAGGATCTTCATCATCTGACTTCGCCATCCTTGATCTTCTTGTTCTCCTAACGTCTTCTAGCTTCTCGAGTACCTCATCAAGTTTTATGTATAGAGATCTAGTGAAAACCATAAACCACAGGGATTTACCCTAGAAACTAACCTTGCTCCTAATACCAACTTGATACGTATAATCTCTATACCTTTGTAGCTATTACTATAAAAGCGGAATTCAGAATAATAATAGATGAGAAAGTTAGAAAACAAAATACAAATAGTAATTTGAAGAAAATATCTTCTCTAGATTATGAACAAGAAAACGATTACAATTCTCTCTTTGTTACTATCACAATCTCTCTAAACAGTGGATCAACCTTAAACTGTTTGCTAGCTTACACAAGTATTGTTCCTAGCTTTTCCTAGGTTTTCTGTATCTAGCATCTGTCCTCAGCTATTAGCCAAATCCCTCTATGTGTATCCTTTATCGTACTCAGCCGACCAAGGAATTTTATTAGGAATATATTTCATAAACTAAGAGTATTTCCTAAAACAAAACTCTTCCCTAACTAGGAATTCTGCCTAAACAAGGATTCATGCCTAGCATAGGATTCTTCCCTCAACTTAGCTTAAGGTTAACTAAGTTTCCTAAAGGAGTACGGATACACCTGTATCAATATGATGGCTCAAGAAAACAAGAACCTAAAAGATTTGATAGAACTGCAGATCGAAGGTTCCCAAACTCACCCTCTTTTACAGAGGCGTGATCAGGGACCTATCTCCGGACACCGAAGGGGTGGTCCTAACCCACCAAGGGCTAACCCAGCAGGGGGATCCAGGAGAACAAGACACGATCCAAGTGAGGTGGACCCAACTTACAAGCCCTTCCATTCTTATTAAGATGAGACATTTTCAAAGGGATACTCACAACGTGGAGATGGTCATGGAGCAAATGGAAAATATGCAGAAATAAATACAAGGATGGAAGACTGTCCGTTGTCCTATCGCATTTTAAGGGAACATATCCCTACGAAATTCTTGGTACCTATGTTCCAGGCATACAATGGTACCTCCGATCCCGCAGCCCACCTACGGTACTACACTCGTGTCCTTGCCCATTGAAAAAGAGATGAGGTGGTACTTTGTAGGTACTTTACCGCAAGCTTAATAGGGTCAGCATTGGCATGGTATGACAACTTACCAGCAAAATCAATTGACTCTTTTGATTAGTTGTATACCGTGTTCTTGGAGACATACATGTAGAACAAATCTACGAAGGCAGGGTTAGATAGGCTATTTTTTTATCTATCAGACCCTGGGAAACATTGATGCAATACACGGACATGTGGCAAAAAACGTGTCAGGCAATCGGAAAAGTCAATCCAGAAATTAACTGCTATAAGTATGGACTTGATAAGACCTAAGCTATCTTTGTGGATCTTCATAACAGAATCCTCGATTCCAAAGGAGATCTTCGAGTTATTCAAGATCTCTACATCAGACTTGAAGAAATCCATAAGGAAAATCCCAGAACGCAGACCAAAGCAACAACGGATCCATAACGAACCAATTCTCTGGAACCAATTCCGGAGCAACCTAAGAGACACAACGAAGATGGGGGCAGAACCAACTCTCGGGACAAAAGATCAAAGTAAGGAGATGGCAAAGGCATAGGAAAAGTCATAGAGGACTTTGCAGATAAAGTCTATACAAACCCCAACACAACCTTCTCTCACATCCTGGACAAAGAAGGAACGGAGCCGGACTTTTCATACCCTAACACTAGGGGGAGCAACAAGATAAAACGAAGGAGTCTAAGGAGTACTGTGCATATCACCAGTACTATGGGCATACAAATGAGGCGTGTTACCTTCAAAGGAGCACAATCCAGCGACTCATAGATGATGGAAAACTCATGGAGTATGTACAACTACCACCTACTAGCACTGATAAAACTTCAAAGAAGAGGGTGGAGATGCCACAAGATGGAAAGTACATCAACATGATCACATTCTCAGACGGAGCTCATGAGGAGCTACTCGAAGACATCCTCGAACTAGCTCGGAACAGAAAGATGATAGAAGCACACGAAGTGTTCAAGCTAAGCGGACCACCAACTAGCACATGGGAAGAGTGGATGGCTACGCCATTAACATTCTCAACAAAGGACATCAACCAGGAGGTCGAAATGCATAGTGATCCACTGGTTATCACTCTTCCAATCCACTGATGGAATGTTATGAAGGTCCCTATCGATGAAGGAAGCTCGTTAAATGTCTTGTTTTACGAACCCTACCTATGTATGGGTTTAACAAACGAACATATAGATTCATCCACTTGCACAATCTACGGTTTCAACGGAGCAGTCTCTGGACCAAAAGGAGAATTTTTTTTTTACAGGTATGTGCGGTCCCTTTGGTAACTAACATAAGATTTTGTGTAGTGGAGGCGCCTTCACCTTACAATGTTATTATGGGAAGACTATGGGTCCACCGCCTGAGGGGGCAACTTTTACTTACCATTAATACCTTCGATTCCCAACACCTATGGGTGAAATGGAAATCAAGGGTGATCAGCAAGATACAAGACTATGCAACCTAGTGGA
This sequence comes from Papaver somniferum, assembly GCF_003573695.1. NCBI lineage: Eukaryota > Viridiplantae > Streptophyta > Magnoliopsida > Ranunculales > Papaveraceae > Papaver > Papaver somniferum. Next base: position 28,117,919 of record NC_039363.1, on the reverse strand, counting down.
GGTCAGACTCAACGAAGAAAGAGCCATACCACATCAATAAGCGCGAAAAAGACGAAGGGAAAACGCCAATGAAGTAAAGAACGGAGACTTCATAGTTCCCGAATCCCCCTTGGATAAAGAAGACAAAACCTCTACTGACCCGGTAGGAGATACCCACGCCAAATGACAATTACATAAAAACACTCCTCTACAGCCTCAAAATCCATCTTTCTCAGCGGTGGAACCAACAAAGAGAATCAACATCGGGAGGGAGAAAACCCCAAAGATGATCACCATCGGGACCTTATTGGAGGAAGATGAGGAAGTGAAATTGCAAAAGCTACTTGCAGAATACGTATATATCTTCACATGGTCTATGGAAGATACGTCAGGAATTGATCCGGACATAGTCTCACACCACCTCCGGATCATATCTGAAGCAGCACCATTCAAGCAGCATATCCTCAAAGTAGCAGACATCTACAAGGAGGTAGTATATCCTACGTAGAAAAGGAGTTGCAGAAGCTCCTAGCAGCAGGATTCATACGAGAAGTCAAATATCCCATGTGGATATCCAACATGATGATCGTACCTAAAAACAACGGAGGAGTGCGCATCTACATCGACTTTAGTAACCTCAACAAAGCATGCTCTAAAGACAGCTATCCGCCGCGCAATATTGACCAATTGGTCAATGAAACCGAAGGACACCGAAGGATATCCTTCATGGATGGTTACTCCAGGTAAAACCAAATTGCCCTTGAAGAATAATATTAGGAGCACAATGCGTTCTTCACTCCACGCGGCTTGTATTGTTATACAAGGATGCCTTTTGGACTGAAGAACGCGGGGGAAACATACCAAAGGTTAATAGACAAAATCTTCAAGAAATGGATAAATAAGATATTGGAAGTCTACATAGAAGACATGCTTGTTAAAATCAAGGAAGCGAAGAACCACCTGTCGGATCTAAAGGAGATATTCGAAGCCATGAGAAGCTGTCACATGAAGGTCAATCCAGAGAAATGCACGTTCGGAGTAACCTCAGGAAAATTCCTAGGATACTTGGTGACCAAAAAGGGGATAAAAATGAATCCCGAAAGAGTCGGAGCAATAGTTGAGATGCCATCCCCGAAGACGCTGAAAGAAATCCAAAGGCTAAATGGAATCTTAGCCTCAATGGGAAGATTCATAGCAAGATCACCAGACAAATGCAAAGTATTCTTTGATACTCTAAATAAAGGAAGTAGGTTTTCATGGAATACGGAATGCGAACATGCCTTCCAAAATATCAAGGAGTACTTAGCCTCCGTACCTATCCTACAAAAACCGGAGCCAAGCGAGGTACTCACACTCTACTTAGCAGCAACCAACTACGCTATGAGCACAGTACTGGCGCGTATCCATGGACAATAAGAAAAGCCCATACACTATATTAGCAAGGCACTTGATTCAGCGGAGCACAATTACACGAAGGTGGAGCAACTAATATATGCCTTAGTAATTGCAACACAGAAGCTAAGGATCTACTTCAACGCACATGCCATCCGAGTCTTAACAAAGGCCCAGATAGGTCAAATCCTCGACAAAACGGAGAAAATAGGAAGAATGGAAAAGTGAAACGCATTTATCATGTGACTACTAATTTTCCCATAGTCTACATAATGTATGTAGCTCAGAGAATATGATACTAAGGAGTATGGATGTTTCAGTTGAACTGATAATGCTAAGTAATAAAAGGTACTCAAGATAACAATAATAACGAAGAAATCAAATGTAAAGTAAATGCTTCGAAGCTATCATGAGACACAAGAGAATACATGGTTCGACTTGCTTCTACGTCCACGGGGTAATGAGTGATTGTTTGTATTAAGTTGTGGTGGTTACAAAGATCTTAAATGCTTCCCAAAGTAATAGAGAGAACTTTAAAAGACGTGTGTACCCAAATATACCTCAATCTAAAACTTTTCCACCTATAAGTCCTTTCTTCCGAAAGTGATTGTCTATGGACTGAGTCGAGACAATACAACTAATCGGTATCACACTTTGAATGATCATCTATGGATACGATATCGAGACAATACAATCAAGGAAGTGTGTTTACTTGATATTAGGTTCGGACTTAACCAAAATCTAAGGGATAGCTTATCAAGTAAATATGAATTAACGTTTGTGTATTTTGATTCTAATTATAACAAACAATTATAATTACGGAAAGAGAAAAGTAAAAAACACAGAAAGATTTTGTTAACGAGGAAACCCCAAATGCAGAAAAACCCCGGGACCTAGTCCAGATTGAATACTCTCAGAATTAAGCCGCTATACAAAATCTAAACCAACTTCGTATAGTTGAGACCAAGCAACTAACCTTATAGTTCACTTAGTTTCCTCAGTATCCTTGCGCCTCACTTCCAATAAGTCACGCACTTGGAAAAATTCCTTTGGTTCGTACTCCAAACAGTAAAGGAACAACAAATCTGTTCAGTAACAACTCTTTTCAACCAAGTGATATGAATCTGACAAAGGCTCTCTCGTTATCACATAAACACCTTTATCGGGGCCTTAGATCTCCTTCTTACCAATCACCACAGTGATTGTAAGACTAAAGCAATCAACACTTTTAATCACAAAGAAGTGTGTTGATTCTGATATACACAACTATCTAATCAACGATTATCACAAGGATAAATCTGATTATAGTCGGATCACTTTCTAGACGAAACAAGTATTGTGCACACCAAAGATTATGAAACCAAAAAGTCTTATTATCTTCAAATCTTCTTTGATATTCAATAAACACCTGCACACAATCAATTTGAATCTCTTGTGATCGATCACACACAGAACGGAGTATGTTAACATTGGATTATCACAAGACATCTTTAGATCTACAAATAGTTCTAAAGATCCCCGTCGAAACTTCGATCTAGTTTGAGTGAATCTTATATCAGAAGAGAAGATTCTCAAGAATAAACAAACTAGGTGCAATCAAAGTTCAACCACCGTTAGTCAATCAAATCAATCGAAAACTAATAATAAACCGCAATTATCTAGTTTCCCACCAATGGTACTAATAGAGCTTCTCAATCCCAAAGAAGTCTTTAAACTGAGCGGCCGTAAGCGATTTCTCCTAATTAGGGTACTCTCCACTCCAATAGGCGGCTCCACCGGTAAAAACACAATTGAAATAGTTTTGCTGGGTCCGAGGATTAGTTTGCAAGAGAAGCAAACTTCATTATTTATAGACAAGGAAGTTTGGACACCAAGGAATTTCCAAAACCAAATATTCTCAAAGATATGCAATAAACACAGAATCGGTTTTCATAATTCCTGGAAATACTTTGTCCAAATATTGACCGAAATTCACTTAAATCTATAATTAGTAAATGCACATTACTAATTATTATTTTCCAAAGATATGTTATTTAATTGCTGGATATTAAATACCATATAAAATTATGAAACTTTAAATAAAAAAGATTCTCAATTAATTTCGATCCTGGGATTCTCCTTAACTATTAAGGAATATCTTTGAACAATTAATGATAAGAGTTACAACTCGTGTTCAAAGAATGACGACATCCTTACTTTGTAAGTCTTCTTTCATACTTACAATCTTGGAAATGAAAGCATTCGACTTCCAAGAACCAAGTAATTGATATTCCTATCAAATCACTAATTATGGGTATCACGGTTCTACCAAAAATAGTTTCGGTTCTACCTCCATGTGAGTATTATGCATAGTCACACTAGTTACCAAAATTTGGTTGACTAGGTACTAGGATCGGTTCCCCACATATTATGGTAACTACCTGTAATTTGGTGCACATGTGCATAGGATCGGTTCCCCTCATTACTAAGAACTTGTTGCACATGTTCATAGGATCGGTTCCCCTCACACTAATAACTTGTGGCACCTCTTACAATGATCGATTCCCCTCTTTCAAATTTACCTGCACCTCTTACTAGTATCAGTTCCCCTTTCACTAGTAAAAGTTACTATTTGCAAGGCATCGACCGTACCATCTTGAGTGATTACTTAAGATCGGTTTTAATAATAAAAGTTATACCAATAACTTAAGTCAGGCATCCGTGAATAGTTTTACCAACCACATAAACAAGTTTATGATGGGTTATACACATCACGCATATTGGTAGTTCAAAATAGACTTGCAATATGAATAGCATTACCAATAAGCCTAGCGATTTCCCTTTCGATCCACAAACAAGTTTGTGAACTTACTTCCTTTAAAAGAATGTAAACATTGTTTCCTAGAATGAAATCTTCAATCACACCCATGACATAATCACAATAGCATTTAAATGATTATGTCGATGTCTCATATACAAAGTTTAATGGTTATGCAATAAACCTCGTATCGTATTCCTTAATACTATGTCTATCTAGAGTTCATACACAGCTTCGCAGTTTCGTTTTCAATATGCACGACTTGAAAGATACGTTAGGGAATGAAACAGTTCAATTCAAATATTACAACCTCAAGAAGAAGGATGATTGTTGTCGTTGTAGCTCCATACGTCTTCACCATCTTCAAGTCTTGTAATACTTGTAAGTATCAAATCCTAATACTTTCAAGCTATCCGATACGAAGTTGACTCTAGTTATAATCAAGCGACTCTTTATATGAGTTTTGGTTCACTAAAATATGACAACCAAACTTGACATACCAACGCTTGGTGGGTTCAACTGACAAATGCTCTAACAATCTCCCCCTTTGTCAATTTTAGTGAAAAAAAACTCTTACATCATATGGATAAACAAATTACAAGAATTCATTATATACATACGCTTGATTCCAAGTTCAACAACACATAACCTGCATTAAATTCAAACTTCAAATGCCGCTGCTGACACCGTAATAACAAAGATAATACTTCTCCTAAAGGTAAGCTAGGTAGATTTTCAATCCGCACAACGTTGTTATTTCAATGTAGTACCTCATAACTACATATCACATGGTATGCGACTCTCCCTTAGTCTATGGTTTCACTCTATTCGTTAGAATAAACGTTTTAGCACAAATGTCCTTTCCCTTAGTGATACTAACTCATACAAGCCAATACCACTTGTTTACTCCATATATTTCTCCTCCTTTTTGTCATAAAAATGACAAAGAAATGAAAAAATAAATAAAGGACAAACCGAAAGGATCTTACAAATCTCACAAAGAGAAGATATAAACCTATAAGAGTTAAGCACGAGGGTTTTACACACCATCTTTAAATAACCAATACTAAAACCGAAACTACAAGTAATTTTGATTTGAATATGTCATCTAGAACACAATTTCCCAAAGCAATTTTGGATAGTTTAGCAAACCAAAAATCGACTAATCACTTAGTTCTTTGCTAAACCGATTGTACAAGTACAATTGCTTGTTCGATAAGACCAAAATAAATATAAAAGACTTAACTTTATTTTTCTTATAAGGCTCTAATTTTTCACAAAGAAAAAGTTAGACCTTCCCTTTTAACAAGACAAATACTAGGTTAGTTAACTAGTAATTCTCGTTAAGGCATTCGGCTAGACTTGAATAACCGAATCCTATCTCATTTGATAAGTCTAACTTGGATCCTAAGATCTTAGTTTCTCTTATCCGTACATCACTTGGACTAAACAAATGATCCCGAAACCATATTTGGTTAAGCCTTAAACAATCCATACAAACCAATAAATTAACTTGCATAATTGTTTATCTTAATCGGAAGCAATTGAATCAACATAGACATTGAAGCACCGCAATTGCACCGACATTTTGTAAGCCTAAACTATTGATATCACAAAGACACCAATGGTTTTTCTTAACCGGAAAACAATTGAATCACACACATCAATTGTACCGAGTCATTTGTAAGCCTAAACAATTGAAACCAAAAGATAACAAATGTTTTTCTTAACCAGAACCAATTGAATCACACATCCATACACAATAATGGAATAAACATCAATTGTACCGAATTATTTTGTTAAGCAAAAGCAATAAAGATATGAAATAAAAACATGGTTTTTCTTAAACAGGAAAACAATTAACTAACAAGATTGTTACCTCAAATTTCGCATCCTCATATGCAAAAATATTTGCATCTTCTTTCCGGGAGAACTGATATCGAAATATTATCATGTTGTCATCCTTGTGAAAAACAAAAGAATAACAACAACCAACCTTTACCAGAGAAAGGTTGAAAACCGGTTTTAACTATTGCAAGCAAAAGTTAGAACCTTGAAACGCATATGCTTTTATGCTAAACCGAAATTCAACATATTGTGACTTTTTCGCATATTGTTTTCCAGAACCCCTTATGATCCTTTGATAAAGCTTACCAACAAGGGCTAGAACTCAATCCCTCTAAATCAAAAAGTCACGCAAACCACAAGGGTTAACTCAATATGAGATCGAATATCAAGGTAATAAAACCGAAATCAAACATCTCATAATCATACATAGCAATAATAAAAACCATTTAAGCACAGGCTATGTAAACCAAAACTATCACAAGAAAAATTGTAAACTAATAATTCTATTCATAATAAATATAGTTTTATTCATAATAGACTTTACAATCATTGAAAGCAATAAAACACTGAAGTCTATTCTAACTGGATTAAGATTTTTCAGCATAGCACTTAATCCTCAGTGGTGCTCTTATTATTCACTGATGTTTCATCAGTATTCACACCATTATAGTATGTGCCAAGGATTTTGTTGGCAACCACTTTTTGTTTTGCAAGCTCTTCAAGTTGAAGCTTTAAGTTGGCTAGCTTATTTTTTGCTTCTTCCAGACTTTCTTTTAGATTATCTCTTTCTTGGATCCACGGACAGAGATCTCTTACGAGTTCTTTGAACCCATGCACAGTTTCGCGCATACCTTCTGTGGGAAACCACTTTGGAGAATCCGAGTCATCTATCGCAAAGAGACTTATTAAATCTTCAGATCTATCAGAGTTGTGATCAGGCATGATTCGAGAGACAATCTTCCTGAATCTTTTTCTTGAAATGAAACCTTGACAGTTTCTAACAATTCGAGCTTCCCTTTTATTAACCCTAGTAACACTTCGAGTTATTGGAGACATGTTTTTCACCCACAAAAACTAGTCTGGGAAGACTTTAGACTTTAAGAGAAGATTTCCTTCTTATATAAGAATATATTCGGTTCATGAAGACAGGGTTTCCATAAAATTTAACCCGAACTTCTCCCTTTTAACATAAAATCTATATTTCCAAAATATGGAAACAAACACTAACCTTGTGCTCTTTGTTTTATGTTCTTTTCTCATCCGAAAATATGAGCATAGAGAAGGATGAGAATGCACAATCTCCATACAATTAGATTGTAATGGAGTAAGCCTTTTCTGGCTTATACCGATCATCAGGAACATATTTCATGTTTCCTTTTGGGAGTTTCTGCCCAATATATTTTCTCCCAAGAAGGTGATCCTTCCTTGATCTAAAGTTATGATCGATCGGAGAAGTCGTACTGATATGAGAATCATCAGAGAAACACAAATCTCTCTTAATTATACCAATGAGATTTTCATAAGATTTTCTCATTTTAAGGATTTCCTTAATATGCACATCAGCATGATTATTTGAAACAATTATCGAAAAATACTTATTGTTTCCTTTGGCAGAGAATTTCTCTTCCCCTTTTTTCTGGAATCGATCTTCATCAAAACAACTGTTTCGATATGGGTGAGTAGGAACCTTTTTCCAGAAACTATTATCAACTCTTGAACTTTCCTTCGAGTTGATTTTATCGGGATTGAATACAGTCTGTCTTTCTACTGAGGAGTGATCTTTTAGTTTTTTAAGATAAGAAACTTCTTTTAAGAATTTTACAACCATCTTTAGAAGAAGGGTGAGTTTCCTGTCAAGTGACTGAAAATTATATTCCTTTGGATCACTTCTACCGAATCGGTTCAAAGTTTCCTTTGGACAAGATTTCGTTTCATCATCAGTAGATTTAGAGGTGGGTTTCTCATCCTTTTCTGACTTGATGTAGTTGGGTAGACTACCATCATCATGATCTGTTTCAGTTGTGACAAGATTATCACAATCTATAAAAGTCGATCTAGGACTTTTTGTTTCCTCATTATCAGAAGAAATTATAACAACATCATTAGTCAGGATCATAGAATGAGTCTCTTTATCAGCAGTAAGAGATTTTCCCAGCACTTCCAGTTTGACAGTGAGATCCATATTCTCTTTGGATAAGAGATGAAGTTGAGTATCTTTATCTTTGATCTCATATTTAAGAAAACTCTGTATGTAGTATCGTAACTTTGGCAGACAGAGATTTGATGGGCTTTAGGAGTTTTATCAACTCTTTATCAGCATCTTCTTTTTCATCATAGATGAATTCATATGTTCTCTTACTTGTTGAATCTCCTGGATCATGAGTCAACATAATAGGAACATTTTCAACTCTTGCATAACGTTAACAGAATCAAACATGGATTCAATTCTTATAGGTTGGATCGCACCAAACACAGATTGTTATATCTTTTCGTGTTTGCCTGCTCTGATGCCAATTTAAAAGACGAGGTTACCCAAATATACCTCAATCTAAAACTTTTCCACTTATAAGTTCTTTCTTCCGAAAGTGATTGTCTATCGACTGAGTCGAGACAATACAACTAATCGGTATCACACTTCAATTGATCGTCTATGGATACGAGATCGAGACAATACAACAACGAAGTATGTTACTTGATAAAAAGGTTGGGACTTAACCAAACACAATAGGATTCACTTATCAATTAAATAGGAATTAACGTTTGTGTAAACAAGTTTAACCAATAACTTAAGTCAGAAAATCCGTGAATAGTTTTACCAACCACATAAACAGGTTTATGATGGGTTATACACATCACACATATTGGTAGTTCAAAATATATTTGTAATATGAATAGCATTACCAATAAGCCTAGCGATTTCCCTTTCGATCCTCAAACAAGTTTGTGAACTTACTTTGTTTAAACGAATGTAAACATTGTTTCATAGAATGAAATCTTCACTCACACCAATAACATAATCACAATAGCATTTAAATGATTATGTAGATGTCTCATATACAAAGTTTAATGGTTAAGCAATAAACCTCGTATCGTATTCCTTAATACTATGTCTATCTAGAGTTCATACACAGCTTCGCAGTTTCGCTTTCAATATACACGACTTGAAAGATACATTAGGGAATGAAACAGTTTAAGTCAAATATTACTAACCTCAAGAGGAAGGATGCTTGTTGTCGTTGTATCTCCATACATCTTCACCATCTTCAAGTCTTGTAATACTTGTAAGTCTCAAATCCTAATACTTTCAAGCTAACCTATACGAAGTTGACTCTAGTAATAATCAAACGACTCTTTAAATGAGTTTTGGTTCACTAAAATATGACAACCAAACTTGACATACCAACGCTTGGTGGGTTCAACCGAGCAATGTTCTAACATAACTCAAGTCATGGTAAATACTTAAGTTCTAAACATTAAAGAGGTATAAGCTTAAGACTAGATCTTCTTATGGATATTGAATGCCTTTCTTTGTTGGTGAAGCTTGGTATTTATATCCCCTTATGCTCCAGATATATCTCTTCTGGTCCATCTATCCTGATATATCTTCCGTACAAATGGTACCTTCATTCACCGTAAGCTTTCTCCAGTAGGACTCTACCACCTCAGCTGACTCACGTTCCTTCGGGAACTACCCAGTATAAGTACAGATTGTACCTTCGTTCATCGCGATTCTTCGCCATTGAGACTGTGCCATCTCACGTCTCTCAATGTGCCTTGGTGAAGCGTGTAGATAATGGCTTGCCGCATTAAATGCTTATTGGATATGTAATCTACCTCTGTCCCTTCACCAGCTGCCACTCTCTACACTAGGTTTTACTTTACTGTCTTAGCCGTCGAGGTATGCTTCCTCGAGATGAGATAAAACAGATCAGGAAGGGATCTGCTGCTCCTCATGCTCCTTTGTATTGCAGGGGATGTGTTGTTATCTTGTATGCGACCACTTAAACCGTGACACATGCTCCACAGAATATTGGTATTCATAGTTTGCCCCTTTTATTTCATATTCTACTGTTTGGTAGGATTGGAAGAAAAACTTCCATAACGCCGACACTTTTGCACGTACGTATTGGGTGGTCTCCACATGTCCTTTCATGCAATAACTTCCCCTTGAATTTCGGGACAACTAGATTTTGGATTTTTCAGCCGCCTATAAGAAGAATTTTAAGGAAGAATATTCATTATCTTCCTTTTTCTTCTCCCACTGTCGCTCTCTGTCTCTTTCACATAAATCTTCCCTTTGCCTTTTCGTTTTCAATTGTCGTTCTTCTCTTTGGCTCCCAAAAGTTCTCATTCGGTATTCATCAACAGGTTAGTGAGTATTTGCTCTTGGTTTACTGTTGCTTTTCATATTCCTCATGCTTGGTTCGATTCTTTTTCTTTCGATTTGTTGATGTTGTTGTGATGCTTGCATGAAGTGATTTTGATCTTCCCATGCTTCTCCATGTTGTTTGAGAACATGGGTTACTCCTCATTTCGCGTTTTTACCATGATTATGCCATGATTATTCTTTGCTTCCAAATTTGACCATGTGGGTCAATTGTTCTCCATTGCGTATCATGAATTGATTAAATAGTTCCCTTATTGTTTCCTTTGGTTGGCTTAGTTAAACCCATGCCCAAAGTACATTCGTTTTTGCCCTAATTGAGTTTTTGAGTTGACTGCAATTTTTCTCCGTCATTGTTGATGGACTGTTCTTTCTGCTGGTGTTAGGAATTATGAGGCTTCCGAAGAAACCTGCATATAAAGATCCGTGTCATAGATCCTCTACTGAGCCTCCCCCGCGTGTGGATCATCCTGACGTTTCACCTTTTTCTCCTCCTGAGGCTACTGAATATACTAAGGTGCCCGAGGTAGCTGAGCATACTGAGATACCTGAGGTAGAAGTGGTTGCTGATGAGAATCTTCCCCCGCCTCCACCACATTATGATCTACAGAGGTTGCAACTTCTTGACAAGGACATCTATTCCGGCTGGTCCCTTCCTGAGATCTCCAAGTCTTTTCGCCTGCACAAGTTTGAGATCTCCTTTATCGATGGTCCTGACGTTCTCACCGAGTCTCTGATTCGGAGTTTTCCTTATGATGAGAATAATCTATTGATCAGTGTTGGCCAATTGGCCGAAGGTATGCTCATACCTTTGTATAGTAGAAAGGATCCCTTTTACTACGATGTTCTGTCCACCAGGGATGACCCTGCGAACAAGAATCATGTCCGAAGGGTGATGCAGTATACTGGTAACTATTGGCATGCACTTCGTGAAAGTTAGTACTGCAACAAGGGTAAGACTACTCTGAAAAATTATGACCCTTTTGCTCCTGGGAGGTCTAAGCAGGAGGATTACATCCCTTCCAACTTCAATAATACATATACTGTTGCCATTCAGAAAATCAATATTCTTCCTTGGTGTGTAGGTCCACGCCGCATTCATGTTTCTTCCAAGCAGATTACGGAAGGAAATAGCCTTCATTTGTTGGAGGAGATTGACAAGACTGGTTGACTGTTATCCCTTACTATGTTAGGCTTTTCTTGCCTTTGTCTAATCGTATTCGTCTTGATCATTATAAGCGTTGGGCTCGTACTCCTCTTCGCGTGGTTGGTCCTTGGGCCTACGGATGTACTACCGTTGATCCCAACGTTCCTCGTACAACTTCGTCTCTGCCTTCTAAATATGATGGGTATCAGCCTTGGTTTTTCAACCTTGCCACTCCTGATGAGGTAACCTTTGTTTGAATTTATTCAGTTTTTCGACCTTTGTTATTTAGCTTTTTGCTAAGTATTTTGATGCTTCTCTTTTTGTAGCCTTCCCCTGCTTCTTCTGCTGGGACCGCTCCTGGTTCTGCTGGTAACTCCGTAGCTACTCGGACAAGGAAAATGAGGGCTTCGATTGAAGCAACTAAGTCCATACCTGCGGAGGTAGGGATTATAACCCTAACTTACTATTCGTAGATACTTTGGTAATTTTCCCCTAATCCTTAGTCAACGCATGTGTTATTCTACAGTCTTCCAAGAAGAAAGAAAAGTTGAAAGTTGTGATCGATGTTGAAGAATATGATGAGGATACCAAGGTTATTGAGGAGGAACCTGATGATGGGGACATGGAGGATGTTGAGGATACCGCCCTTGGTCCTCATATAGATGATATTGAGGAAGAATTTTCAAAAGAAAGCCCTAGTCCCATTCATGGTGGTTCTGTTGAAGGTGATAATCTTCAGGTTGACGGTGGCTCTTTATTGACTAGCCAAGTGAGTCCTCACATAGATGCGATCCCTACTCCTTTGTTGAATATGTATGCGTTTTCTGCCTCGAGTGAGATGCAGCATGTTGCTTTGGCTACCACTAGTGCTATGGTGTTGTCTTTTAAGGGACCTCCTTATTCTCCTGCTACTTCGCATCATTCAAGTGGTTCGTTCGTGAAGGGTGCAGTTCCGATAGTAAGGGTCAGCATTTGGGATTCTCAGCCGCATAAGAAGGTTGTGATTTTTCTTGGTATCTTCTCCTTCAATGCTACGCCTACTACATTGGGAAGTGCTCAGTCCGTTTTTACTGCTCCTATTAGCAAGGATGTTTGGCCACCACCTTCGTCACCTGATTGGACTGTCATGGGTAATCTTCCTTATGCCGGTGACATGTACTTGGGTGATTCTTCTAGCCAATTACTTGCTTCTGTTCCCAGCTCTTCCACCATGCCATCCCTTCGTAGTGGTGAGGATCAAGTATTGATACCTCATGCTCGCTCTTAAGCGACTGGTGGGGTTCTTATTGATCTTGGGAAAAGTAAGTTACCTGAGAATTTGAGACTTGGGAGATCTGACGATGCCATTCTTGAAGCCAAACTACGGGATTCTAAGGGTCCCGTAGATAATGACATATTATTTGATCCAGACTGCCTACATTATATCCAGAGCTTTAGTGAGATCCGCAGGGGTATCATCCAAGAGATGGAGACTGTAGCACCCCCTAAGGTAGAAGCTGACTAATACAAGAGATTAACTATACAATGAGGCACTAACAATCTAAAACATTTATTGAAAACACTAAGAAAGAAGTTCTAAACAAAGATTAACCCGAATCTAAACCCTCTCTGAAATAAATACAAGAACTCCTCTCAAATGATACATATTTAATAGTGAGTTGATTTACAAATAGAATATACAACAAAATGAACATAGCGGAAGCTAACAAACTAACGAAACCAACTCCTTAAAGATTTCATCGCCACTTGCACAACTTGATCTGTCTCTGAAACTGAAAGTGGAAATAGATGAGCACATCATCCCTAAAAGGGGTACCCAGCAGAAATAACAACTAACTTTCAATTAATCACTAAAATGATTTGGAAACAATGCAGGTTTTGCTAAAAAAAGATAAAATACGGAAAACAGATAGAGCATATTAAATTAATAATATTACTAAAATATAAAGTTCTACCAACCAATCATTCGACAAACATTCACATCATAAATAATATTTGAGCGACGTTTTCCTTAGGAGTAGCAAGGCATGACTGTTGCATATTCTTCAATGGTCATTAAAGCGCCCATGAGGTTTCCGTACGCAAGTCATAAACGATATGTACCTTACTAGTACCTCATTCAACGCGCACTCTACATATCAAGTCATTCTCTCCAAACACCAAAACATAATATAATAACTTTTGAAAGTAATTTAAAAGAACAGTAAACATTCATGCATACAGAATAGTCCCCTCTATGAAAAAGTATTACATAGGCTTCCTTTACGCCTCCTATAATAATATTGGACACCTCAGTAACCAATTAAGGATACCCTCTGGGCCTATTTAATATTGTATGCTTTTACGACCCTACACAAGTGCTTAAAAACTAGGTATAAAGTTCGGTGAAGGAACTCATTCTATACACCAATCAAAAGGAAACCCTCTTCCTTTCATGCTAACAGAAAGTAAAGATTGTAATCACTTTCCAGTCAATGGAAAGAAACACATTTTGAAGATAAGTAATTACTCCCAAAACACAGATATTAATTGTTTCTAAAGATCCAATCCCATCCCAAAATGTAAAGGAAAACTAGTTTGTACTAACAAAGATATGCATGGATTTCACAATATATAGATTTGTAAAACAATAATGAATACAAGAGAGTTCGTTATCAATTCCCACCTCTTTTGATGACAATCCTCGCCTACCTCGAGATGTTAAATCCACTGGATCGTCCTTTAAATCGATCATTGTTAATAAGGAGTAACTGTTAATCATAGAAGCACTCCAATAATTATCCAAAAGGCTCATACAAGGCTCAAATCAAGATCTCATACAATTCTCTAGTTATAGGCTAAGTGAACTATCTAATTGTTCTAAGCCCATCTAAAGTGTTGAACCTTTTCATCTTCCATCTTTAGCACATCTAAAGTTCACTAATTCAATTAGGTTGATTCTATAGTCCATTAGATTTGTCTTATGATTATCTACAACTCTGTAGAAGGAATCAAATGCTAATTTAGACTACAAGAGTCCAAAATATCAAACTCAGAATACATGACACTAAGCCCAAGTCCACTAGACTCATCCCATTACACAAGTGCTGACTCAACTGGGTCAACTAACAGTCACTGATGGTCAAATGGTTCAACTAACAGTCAACGTCCAGTCAAAGTCCAGTGTAATTGGTCTACTCTAGTCAAATGAGTTAACTCGGTCAAGGTCCACTGAGTCAAGTCTGGTTAATGAGTCAACTCAGGGTTAGACTGACTCATCTCAATCAGATGGTTTGAGTCAGGTAAGTCAGCTAAACTGACTAGGATGACTAATAGGCCAAATTCCTAATCCAAACTTCTAATGCACAAATCTGATACAACACAAAACATGTTAAGACCAAAGGACGCAAATTAACTACACAGAGTTCTATAAACTACGTCTAACTTCCATCTGCATTTCAACTGAATTTCAACAATAACATCAATAGCTTCATTTCTTCTCAACAGATTCATACATCTTCATTTCCAGTTGTATTCTCTCTAACTACATACATTACTAGCAGTACCTCCACACTTGGAAACCTAGTTTCAAACTCTATAATCTCACTCCCCTTTTCTGCCAAACCAATTCAATTGAAAACCACCATTTCAACATCCAACAACACCAGTTTGTTCTTTCTTGTCCACCACTGAAATCTCAAACATCTCTGTACTTCAATTCCTTTATCATAAGCTTCACCAGAAAAACCAATTATATCACCACCAACCCAGTTGAGTTTCTGGGAAAACAAAAGCTTCATCTGCAACTCAATAAAACTACCAAATATACATATTCATCTAACCGTCGCTATTAGCAAATTATACTTGCACCAGCATCATCACATGGAATTCTAATTTCCAGGTAACCACCACCACTGAAACCAAATCTAACACTCAACTAACACACAACGATTAAAACCACTAGCACCATTAGAAACTACAGCAAAGAAATAAACTGCCCCACCCCAGTTCAATCTTTCTTTTAACTTATCCATCATTACTTGTGTTCCACCTAATGTTCATCTTCACATATATTCATCTTAACCATTTCAGCACCACCAGGGAAAATAACTTCACCTTCACTACAATCCATAACAAACCATACAGTTCATCCACAACTCTAACTACTTCCACCTCCAACTCCATTTCTGCAATAACAACATAAACCCACTACCATAATTACAATCAAATACAACCACCAAGATACACAGCAGCAACAATAACTTCAGGATCTTTTTGAGAGCCACTTTCAAGATTCAGAATCACCATTATCATCAACATCATACACTTCTTCATATTTTCCTTGTTCTCAACTGTAAATCATTAACCTAATTCTTCTTCCAGAAACCCAAATTAACAACAACCCTATTCTTTACTCCAATTCATATACACCCAAATATGAAAATCATTAAGAACAAACCCATAAAATATAACATCAAACACAAACTCAATTTCATAAAGAAATCAAAACTAAAACCCTAATTAAATCTCCGATTTACCTTTTTCCGATCGATTCATCATTAGAATAACATCACCTAGCCAATCCAATAATAACCCCTCAATTCTTCATCCCAGAACGTAACTTTATCATCATCAGTTCTACAAGAACCCTAATTCCAGAAACCCTAACCTCAATTCAACATCTACATCAAAACCGCCTGGCTGCCCTTACCAAACGTGTCGAAGAGATGCATTTCTCTCTTTTTCTTCTTCTCTCTTCTTTTCTTCTGTTCTTCATTTCTTCCTCTTTGTCGAACTCAGTTCATAAGAATTGAGTTGTTTTCGTGTGACATATTTATAGAATCTTGTTAGTAAGTTGAATCGAAAGTGGAGATATTGATTATGTGGTTGATTTAGATTGGGATGAGAAGAAGAAGATGATGTAGATGTTGGGATTTCCATATCTGAGAAGGTGTGGGGATTAGTTTATACTAACAAAGATATGCTTGGATTTCAAAATATATAGATTTGTAAAACAATAATGAATACAAGAGAGTTCGTTATCAATTCCCACCTCTTTTGATGACAAGCCTCGCCTACCTCGAGATGTTCAATCCACTGGATCGTCCTTTAAATCGATAATTGTTAATAAGGAGTAACTGTTAATCATAGAAGCACTCCAATAATTATCCAAAAGGCTCATACAAGGCTCAAATCAAGATCTCATACAATTCTCTAGTTATAGGCTAAGTGAACTATCTAATTGTTCTAAGCTCATATAAATTGTTGAATCTTTTCATCTTCCATCTTTAGCACATCCAAAGTTCACTAATTCAATTAGGTTGATTCTATAGTCCATTAGATTTGACTTATAATTATCTACAACTCTGTAGAAGGAACCAAATGCTAATTTAGACTATAAGAGTCCAAAATATCAAACTAAGAATACATGACACTAAGCCCAAGTCCACTAGACTCAGCCCATTACACAAGTGCTGACCCAACTGGGTCAACTAACAGTCACTGATGGTCAAACGGTTCAACTAACAGTCAACGTCCAGTCAAAGTCCAGGGTAATTGGTCAACTCTAGTCAAATGAGTTAACTCGGTCAAGGTTCACTGAGTCAAGTCTGGTTAATGAGTCAACTCAGAGCTAGACTGATTCATCTCAGTCATATGGTCTGAGTCAGATAAGTCAGCTAAACTGACTAGGATGACTAATAGGCCAAATTCCTAAGCGAAACTTCTAATGCACAAATCTGATACAACACAAAACATGTTAAAACTGTAAAAGTCTATCCACCTGACCCGAAATCAGATGTAGTAGACATTGATATGTCTACATTCCGCAGGGAATTTGGAGAATATATCCAAATATGATGAGTTCCTATGTCTCTCTTCATATTATATTGAAACTCAAGATCCTAGATGAATTTTTCACTAGTATAGAGCCTAATGAGTATATAAGCTCCTAGCTGCATTACTCACTATTTCCGGAGCCTGCCGAGTATTTTTCCTATACTATATTCCCCGGCTGAACCCTTAATATTGATATGGCATGACAATTTGTGTTCACTCGCATCAGAGTAGCACGAATATCCAAGTATCAAGGTTAAGGTCCTTGCATAAAAGTACTCAATCGGAAAGCATACTGCTCTCTGGAAATAAACTTAAAGAACTTTGTGTCAATATATGGAATTCAATCAATTTTTTGATAATTCACAAGATTTAGATATTACCCTGACTAATTTTCAAAAATTTGGATTTTGCGCCATGCGCAGTGTATTAGACCCCGCCGGTCGATATTAAACTTAGGTAAACTAAGCAATTAATCTGCCATGGATTAGTAGGTGCAAAATCCTACCCAAAATCAGAAAACAAGGAATAAAAGGAGCCACGGAATAGGAGCAGCAACAAAGGGAGGTGTTTCCATCCCATAGGCCAGCCGACACCACATGCAAATGGCCACATCCCATGTTGCCCGACCGACCCTATTTCCTGTCGACCAATCAGGTCGCTTTAAATCCTCTACGTGCACCTGGAAGTGTGGACACGCCCATGCTTGGCCGGCTGATAGGCACATTTTTATGTCTTATATAATCTCAATTGTATATATTATTAGTGCTCGATTTTATATTAATTATGGCTTTTTATGTCCCTGTAGGTATTTTTGGAGAAATAAGCTTTTGCGGCGAAATTGGCTAAAAAAGTGGTTTTTGCGCTCGTGGGAGAAAATTACTATACGGACTCTCACTTTGGATAAGGGGTTACCTAATTACTAAGGGACATCCATTTCCAGGCAGCTGCTAAAAGGGGACCAGCACAGGATAGGGGGAGGTCATCTTCATCGTTTTAAAACTCAGAAATTGGCGGGAAAAAATGTTGCAGACGAACCAGAGTTGGGGATTGATTTCGAAGGTGTTTTAGAGAGATTCAATCGCTGAAATTTGTTGGGCTGGACGTGATTGAGCATAACAGACTTGGTATGTGCGCTGGAATCAATCGAATTGGGATGGATAATCCAAAATAAGGAATCAGAGTTTGAGTTTTGTACGGGTCTCTGTTTGGGTTGATTTTTGGTAATTCAGGGAGACTAAACGCATGAAATTGTTTCCTAAGGTAGTATTCTATCTAAGGAAGAGTTTAAGACAATCGGGAAAGCTCAGAATTGACTAGGGAAGTCGGCAGAAGAGATTATTTCCGTGACTTGCACGTAAAGAAAAAGCGAGAATTAATCGCTATTTTCAGGTTTCTAAGTAGTATAAAAGGTGTGTTTAAGTCCCAGGAAAGGGAACGAAGTTATTGGAGCAGTCGCAGAGGAGTTAGAAACCCTGCAGAGCCATATTGATCAAGTTGCAGGAAACCGTATTCTGCTGCTGCTAAAGAACATCCGCTGCAAATAAGAACAGTGTCTCAAATTTGTAACGCTGCTACAATGACTTCTTTGTAACATTCAGTCCTTTGTCTTGCAATGCCAGTACATCGCTGCAAACATCTAGTGTTATAGTTTTTCATCTTTAATCAACTTTTGAGCAACAAACATGTATTTTGAGCAAGTGATTAATATGAGGAGCTAAACCCCATTGCTGAGGCGATAGAGGAAGCTATTTTTCCAACAAGAAGTGGTATATTCTATTTTATTTATTTATTTGCAATTATTTTATGATTATTTGCCTTGGTTGAAAATTGTTTGAATGATCCTTGTTAAGCAATTGTGATTTCTTTTGATAGAACATACTTGGACCTAGGTTTTTGATGTTCTATGCTTTGGATTTACACTTGTTATTTTGAGAATCTACTAGTTGCAATAAGTTAGAATCAACTCGAACGAGAAAATTGCATAAATATAAATATTGGGATTAAATCACTTTAAACATGGAAAATAGTGGAATCTTAGCCTCAGTGTTCTTTTAATATTGATATCATCTTTGATTGAGTTTGTGACTATTTTTAGTTTGTTTTCTATTTTAGTTTTAGAATTTAAGTCTATATTTTATCCTTCGCAAGTCTGAGAATCGAACCACTTTTACCACTATCTACAAATCACATCAATTTTTGGCGCCGCTGCCGGGGATTTGCTTTTATGGTTTTTAGACTTAGTTTTCTTTTATTTTTATTTTTTTATTTTTTTTATTTTTTAGGTTTTTATTATTTTTGTTCTTTTTTACGTTTTTGGGTATTTATCTTTTGTCTACAGGTTTTGGATCATAAAGCGAATTGAGCCAAGGAGTTTGGTGATTTCGTAAGGACTGGAACTTAAAGCATAAAGACTTGGAGCGAAAGATTAAAGCGAAAAGAACGAAGAAGAAGACAATTTATTTTTAGATATTTTTATTTTTATTTTTTTAGGGTTTGTTTATTTTTCTTTATTAAAAAAAAAGAGAGAGAGAATTGTATTAGGGTTTGCTATTTTTGTAATTTTTCTTTTCTTTTTGGACACTTGGACATTGGACTTTGGACATTATTATTTTTAAACCCTAAGGAAGGGTTGGTTTAAATACAAACTGTGTGCAGGGAAGGACGGTGATTACAATATCACCTCGGCCCCTCGGGTTCCTACACAACATAGGAGTTGTGGCCCGAATCGACTTCAGCGGTTCTTCGCCCTTCTGGTACGGGAGGTAAGTTTTTCGAAACACCCGCGAATCCCCTGTCAGCGGGTTTACTGTATTCCTTAAGGTGAATATATGCTGAGGACTTGAATACAGTTGCTTTTAATTCCTAGTAAAGGGCAAGGATTGGCCATACAAGATAAGGGTTCGGATTTCATCACCGTTCTCTTCTTTCCCGCCTTAGGAACACGAAACCAAACGCGAACCTAAGCCTAAACTTTTGACTAGAACGAGACCTATAGGGTAACAAGCTTAATAGGAAAGTCGTTCGAAGAATATTGGTTACTATTTTGAGCATACTTCGAAGTTCTTGACGGTTTCTGTGAGTTGAATGCGTGACTGCGCCGCCTTGTAACCGGTGAGGCCTTGGGTATCAAAGCTCCACTGAGATTCCCTCGCCTTGATTCAACTTACTTTGACTCGGATTGATTCCAGAGGGGTTTGCTCAGATTGTAACGAGTTCCTTTTCGAAAGAATAGAAGCTGGTCTAGTGACAATCTAAGTGGAGCCATTATGCTTTTTGTTTGCTAGATTTTATAGGTTTGATTTGGTCGAGTCAGCCTTGTTTGTGATTGTGTAGAATTCCCTTGCAATTAAGAATGTCGAACTGGTATGATAGAAGCCAATACAATGAGTATCGACCTGAATTTGAATATGGACATCATCAGTTTTATGACCATGGTGGGAATAGTGGTTGGGGACACCAACCTTTTCAAGGTTTTGGGTCATACCATGATGATCCCAGTTACTATCCGCACGTACACCGGTCATACGAGCAAACAAATAAGGAATATTATAGTACCAGTTCCCCGTTGAATGATTTAATCAAACAGTTGAACCCTGGTGCTACTTATGATCCTTCCATATCTTTAGAAGAGTCTCTCAAGCAGTTAACTGAGAATACCAATAGGTTTGTGTTAGAAATGAATAAACAAACTGCACCCATGAGTAAACCTTCTATAGAGGAATCCCTCAAGCTGATGGCTGAGACAAACGAAAGAATTGCTCGAAATAATCTTAATTTCCAATACAATGTTTCTAATAATACCCTTGAAAATGAGGATAGTTATTTACATAATCAAGATGACAAGGTTAGAATTGGTAACACTACTTTAGAAGAGGTTCAACCATTTTCATGTTATTATAATGATGATTATGATGAGGATAGTGTTGATGAAGAATTTGAAATAAATAGTGATCAGGAATTTGCTACTCCAATTGAGCTTTAGAATGATAATATTATTTCTAGTTCGAATCCAAATAATTTTAATAATTATTCACCTATTCAAAAGGACGAGGATTTGACTAAAGATACCCCCGTCTTAGACGATGTAGTATTTCCTTTTGATTACGAAGCTAATGATGGTTTAGAGGAACGAGTTTATTATGAGAATATTATTTTAGAGCCTAGCGATTTAGAAACATTATTCTTAGACAAAGAGGTTGAACTCGTAGAGCTTTCAAATATGATGAGTGAGGATGCACCTTCCGATTATAACTTTGAAGAATCAATTGACCATTTTCAGGAATCTGGTGACCTAGAAATTAGGGAGATTGTGACTAGTCTATCTAGAGATACTAAAACCTCTAAGTTTGGGGGTGATTATCATTCTCCATGTGCTTTACCTTTAGATCTTACAGAGGTCCCTCACTTGGGACTTGACATATATGCCTCAACCATTTTACGAGATTATCTTCGTACACGTTTTCCTGGACCTAATGATGTCCAGGAAGAAGTTCAGTCGTTAGAAACCCATCCTCTGGTTGATGTGGTTAGCCCAGGCAATAACACCCAGATTGGCTTTGTTTTCCCACTAAATAGTTTTCTTCCAAATGTGAGAACGTTTATATTTAAAATGAGTCGAATATTAAGTTTTGAGACTAAGTCTAAGTACTTTAGGTTAATAATATCGACACAATTACCAAAGAATGACCACTACTCTCACTGTGGTCAATTATGTAAGTCAAACCTGATTGACTTAGAGGATCCTCGGTTATTTAGGTTATTATTTTGTGATTCAAAGTTCTTATTTGAGTTTTTCCAGACTCTAGGACCTAATAATTTGGATCCAACCTATGAGGAAATGCATCCGAGGAAAATATTTTATTTAGACCCTTTCATAGAACCTGAACCTGAACCACAGTTAGCGATAGTTATCAGAAAACTAGGTAAGGGAATGCTAGTCTTGTACATTTTCTTGGTTCACTGCAGTTTTCTTTTGTCAGCTCTTTTTGGTTTTAAAGACCCACAGTTATTCCGGCTACTGTTATACGGTTCGAGTTGACTAAACCTTTTCTAAGTCTGGCTGAAGAATTTAAACTTAGCACTTCTTGGGAGGTAACCCAATCTCATGCAACACGGTAATATCCTTCCTTAACTCTTTTTCTTCAAATAATAACCGTTTCTCATTGTTCATGCTTTTAATTTCATCTTTAGAACATTGAGGACAATGTTAGATTTAAGTTTGGGGGTAGGGGAGAAAATTTTTAGTTGCATTAATAAACTCCAGAGCCTAGAAATTTATGCCTATTAAGGATAGCACTAACCAACCTAAGTGGATGGAAGCATTTTGATTGTAGGAGTTGAGGAACCAATCTGATTAGATGGCAACATCTAGAAGAGTCTATTCATAAAAGCACAGAGCTCAGGTGTTAGAAATAACATGATAGTTTCACCATATCTCGTTGAATCCTTTTCACTTCTATTTTTATTTTATTTTGTTTTTAAACTATGTTTCTCTAAATGATAGGTGGGGCCCACGATTCAAGTTGTTACCAATGCTAGGGTGAATTAGAGTGATTGAGAAAGATAAAAAAAAAATAAAAAATTAAAAAAAATTGAGACCAGACCATTTGACCAAAAGGAACAAATTCAATAAAGTCGACCACTGGTACCCTTGTATATGCCAGTTGTGTTGACCTAGAGTTAGGTTATCGACCACTGGTTCCCTTGTATATGCCAGTGTGTTGATATTAGTCAGACTAATATCTCAATCCATTAGGATAGGTTCATTTTGGCGGAGGCCTTCAGACAGATATGGGAAACGCCGTTCACTTAGTAAACATCAAAACCATCTATTTTTTTCTATATCCATCTTCTTGATCTATCCATGTGATTAGTTTTGACTCCGGATATTGATGTCCATAGTGCAACTATTTGAGTAGAGCTCTGTAACTTTATATGAATTTTAGTATGCTTGAGTGCAAACTCGTGTACATCAATTGGAATTTCGCATCAGGGTACTTCCTCCTGTAGTCAATAAGTATGCCAACCAAGGAGATTCTTTAGTGCCTTCAAAGGTTCTGCGTAGATAGCTAAGGTCTGGAGTAAAGTTTTTGTGGGTATACCTCTTGTAAGCCCTCCGGAGACAACACTCCGCCACTAGGGACACTTAGGGGTTTAAAGGCTTATTGCATACGCTAAATGCAATCGACGATGCCTGCGTCAGTGAGTTAGGATTTTATTTTCTATTTGATTTGCTCGAGGACTAACAAATAATAAGTTTGGGGGTATTTGATAGGCACATTGTTGTGTCTTACATAATCTCAATTGTATCTATTATTAGTGCTCGATTTTATATTTATTATGGATTTTTATGTCCCTGTAGGTATTTTTGGAGAAATAAGGTTTTGCGGCGAAATTGGCTAAAAAAGTGGTTTTTGCGCTCGTGGGAGCAAATTACTATTCGGACTCTCACTTTGGATAAGGGGTGACCTAATTACTAAGGGCATCCATTTCCAGGCAGCTGCTAAAGGGAGACCAGCACATGATAGGGGGAGGTCATCTTCATCGTTTTAAAACTCAGAAATTGGCGGGAAAAAATGTTTCAGACGAACCAGAGTTGGGGATTGATTTCGAAGGTGTTTTAGAGAGATTCAATCGCTGAAATTTGTTGGGCTGGACGTGATTGAGCATAACATGCTTGGTATGTGCGCTGGAATCAATCGAATTGGGCTGGATAATCCAAAATAAGGAAACAAAGTTTGAGTTTTGTACGGGTCTGTGTTTGGGTTGATTTTTGGTAATTCAGGGAGACTAAACGCGTGAAATTGTTTCCTAAGGTAGTATTCTATCTAAGGAAGAGTTTAAGACAATCGGGAAAGCTCAGAATTGGCTAGGGAAGTCGGCAGAAGAGATTATTGCCGTGACTTGCACGTAAATAAAAAGCGAGAATTAATCGTTATTTTTAGGTTTCTGAGTAGTATAAAAGGTGTGTTTAATTCCCAGGAAAGGGAACGAAGTTATTGGAGCTGTCGCAGAGGAGTTAGAAACCCTACAGAGCCATATTGATCAAGTTGCAGGAAACCGTATTCTGCTACTGCTGCTGCTGCTGCTGAAGAACATCCGCTGCAAATAAGAACAGTGTCTCAAATTTGTAACGCTGCTACAGTGACTTCTTTGTAACAGTCATCCTTTGTCTTGCAAAGCCAATACATCGTTGCAAACATCCAGTGTTATAGTTTTTCATCTTTAATCAACTTTTGAGCAACAAACATGTATTTTGAGCAAGTGATTAATATGAGGAGCTAAACCCCATTGCTGAGGAGATAGAGGAAGCTATTTTTCCAACAAGAAGTGGTATATTCTATTTTATTTATTTATTTGCAATTATTTTATGATTATTTACCTTGGTTGAAAATTGTTTGAATGATCCTTGTTAAGCAATTGTGATTTCTTTTGATAGAACATACTTGGACCTAGGTTTTTGATGTTCTATGCTTTGGATTTACACTTGTTATTTTGAGAATCTACTAGTTGCAATAAGTTAGAATCAACTTGAACGAGAAAATTGCATAAATATAAATATTGGGATTAAATCACTTTGAACTTGGAGAATAGTGGAATCTTAGCCTCAGTGTTCTTTTAATATTGATATCATCTTTGATTGAGCTTGTGATAATTTTTAGTTTGTTTTCTATTTTTGCTTTAGAATTTAAGTCTATATTTTATCCTTCGCAAGTCTGAGAATCGAACCACTTTTACCACTATCTACAAATCACATCACCGGCCCCTCTTTTTATCGACCAATCAGGTTGCTCTAAACTTGCCACAGTATTAAAAGAGGAAAAATTGCGCCAGATGGTCACAATGCCAAATTGGCTTTTCAATACCGAGCCGACATGCCAATGGCATGCCAAACGTGCCATCCCGCTTCACATGCTAATGTCATGCCAAACATGCCATGCCGCGTCAATGCACTAAACGTGCATGCTTAACATGCCAAACGTGGCACTTTGCCACATCAGCCTGCCGAACGTGCAAACATTCCATAAATAGCGGGCCTACGTGCTAACCAACTTTCTTTTCGTGGACAACGCCATAACAGAGTTTGGTCAAGGTTTCCCAACTAGAACACGATTTCCTTTAGTGGCATTAGTTGAAAGCCTGACTTTGGTCGTGGCCCAAATTGCGCCACTTTGGGCCTCACAACATGCCACAAGCCATGTGGGACCAAGAAACCCTAAAAATGGCGCCATGCTATGGCCACTCATAGCCGCCCTTGCTCCTGTGACCATCCCCACGTTTTGGCTTCACCATAATTCCTCTGGTGTGGCCATGGCGCCGTTTTCATAAAAAACGTTATCGTGCCGCGATCACATGCCACACGCGCAAATTAGGGTTTCGGCCAAACCCTAACTTAGCTAAGGTTTCCACGCCAACCAAGCCCAGTAATGCTCCCTAGGGCATTAAGTTTGATATGGCAACTGGAGCCAATGTTGCCGAAGCCATATTTGGGTCTAACACCAATACGCGCCAAATACTAGCTTGGCCATGACGCCAATCCCTAATTTTGGCTACATCGCCAAATTCTAGCTTGGCCATGCCGCCAATCCCTAGTTTTGGCCACGACGCCAAATTCTAGCTTGGCCATGCCGCCAAGCCCTAATTTTGGCCACGACACCAAATTCTAGCTTGGCCATGCCGCCAAGCCTAATTTTGGCCACGGTGCCAAATTCTAGCTTGACCATGTCGCCAATCCCTAATTTTGGCCACGACCCCAAATCCTAGCTTGGCCATGTCGCCAAGCCCTAGTTTGGCCACGACGCCAAATCCTAGCTTGGCTATGCCGCCAAGCCCTAATTTTGGCCACGACGCCAAATCCTAGCTTTGGCCATGCCACCATGTCACTGGCATGTGCCAATGGCTCCACTATGCTATTAAAAGACGCCAACAGAATGTGGCCATAATCAATGGCCACCATTTCTCATGAGTTACAATCTCATCCGTCCAAATTCGCCACCGAATTGACATGCCTGTGGCAAGTCTTAGGCGACCAGCCAAGGCAAGCCTAAATAGTGTCACATACTATTTTCCTACGACAAGTCTTCTGACTTTGACTTGCCACACATAGCAAACCGCTACACGTTTTCCACGAAAACACTCGAGACATCAAACATGTCACAAACTGGGGGATGCTCATCAGGGTATTGGTCTGGCGGTTTACAACGTGCGGCGTGCAACACGCCCATTACAAGAAAGTGTCAGAAAGCAGGGCAGTTAGTGGCGGCAAGAAGTAGTGGGTGTAAACTAACCCGTCTCCTACATAGTGGGAACGTGGTCTCTGGCATTTACACATTACCCCACTTCTCCATCACTCAATCATTCCCACTTTCTACGAGATCAGGGTGCGTTCAATATGACTTGTATAAATAGGTTCCACCTATTTCAACCAAAAAGGAGTTTTTGGTTAACAACAACACCGTATCCAGAAAACACCAAAGAACTGATAGCTGACATTCTGCAAGCCAGTTCGACATTCTGATACAAGTCATAAAATAGCCACACCTTCAGAATTAACCATTCTGGTCTCAACACCTTCTTCGCTTCCCTCCCTAAGACCAACCCTTCTCCTTCACTTTGTGACCGAAGCAAGCCTAGACCGACCATTTCTTGGTTTAGGCCAGGATTGTACAGATTGATCTCTCGAATCTAAAGTACTCCGGTGCAGTGCATTTTTTTAAGGTTTAGGCTCGTTTCTCATCCACACACACAAATTGACCAAAACTAGCAGAAACAATTTTTATCCACAAACAATTGGCGACCACATTGGGAGATTGAATCTCTCGGTTGCAAATTCAATTCTCA
This sequence comes from Papaver somniferum, assembly GCF_003573695.1. NCBI lineage: Eukaryota > Viridiplantae > Streptophyta > Magnoliopsida > Ranunculales > Papaveraceae > Papaver > Papaver somniferum. The sequence goes on along the minus strand of NC_039363.1, from coordinate 28,090,715 downwards.
ATTTCATTTCAAACCCAATTGGTCTTAGGCCCAATTCAATCGCTAATTGAAACCCATTTCAGTCAAAGATTCTTTCAAGATGTATTCTGGTCATTAGAACCTTGCAGAAGAAATGAATAACTAGAATCCAACTACCACGGAAGACATGACAAAAATGCTAGAGGATATGGTTGCCAGCCAAGTCGATATTATCAGGCGGAAAAACGAGACGCTGAAGAGTGTAATAAGAAGATTGTGGGAACAATCAGTAAAGGCTTATCCGAAGGATCCCGCCAATTTCAAGAGTAATACGAAGTATGTTAAATCTTTGGCTAAAACATGCGCCTGTACCAATGAGGATGCTGACAGAGCACGTAGCCACATCATGAAGGAGCAGCAGAAGAGCGGCCAATTGGATTCTGCCAACACAGAGATCCATGAAAATTTCACAAGACCAGGGGAGAAGACTTTCCAGGTGCGCCACAACATCTGCAAGACAAAGGTAAAAACCCGGCCTATGAAACCTTGCTGGAAATTTTTTATCTCCAAACCCTCGGAGAAGTTGAAAGAGTTGTCCAATAGTCCGCACGACTGCTTTGCTGAAGCCAGAATCAAAATATCCACGCTTCTCATTGCCTATCAGAAGAGTTATAGAGTTACTGGAAATTCGGTTACGAGAAGGAGTAGTCCAACTACCCCCGGTAAGGCATCCACCAACTGATCAGGAGATGCTAGATTCAAGATATTGCTTCCATCATAGGTTTATTCATCATCCTACCAACGAATGCAACGCTCTGAAGCGCATTGTCCAGGAAAATATTGATTCATGGGAATTACACCTGGGGACTGGAGGTTCTCCGTCTTGCCGCGAATCGACATAGATATGTTACAGAGACAATAAAGGATGGTTGGGGACTTCTCGCGGCCAGGATTGCGTCACACAATAAACTCGGATTTGCAACCTGAAAATTCAGCTTTGTGGAGAGACCCATAAGCGAATAGAGTAGGTGGCTGTAACGGACGAGAGAAAAAATGGAATGGCCAACACCAGTGTACCGTCCGCAAGTGCAGTCAACATATACCATGGCGTTACATCCTATAACACCAACACCAGCGATACCGGAAGCATCCCCTCTGGCGTGACGCCTCCCATTACCAGAGCCAGAGCCTCCGCTACACCTAATATTTTTTCGAACATGACGCCTCCAATCATCACCAGGGCTGCTACCACTTTTTCGTGAGACTGGAGGATCCACAGGAAACCAACCTCCCGTTACCATTTATCGATTTAATGGGGAGACTAGAAGTTCTTTCCAAAACTCAGACGGACATGTCCACAACTCAGAAGGAGCGAAACAACGAACATCTGAATGATTATGTCAAGGGATTCAAAATTCTTGTCATGATCCAAATGTGGCTGAACACCAGTTGGTGGAGTTGTGCATTAATGCTTTCTGGGGACTCTGTTTACAAAACCGTGTAATCTATGATGGAGCATATGTGTGAGATTCTCTATTTTTCCAAGGCGCAACGAATGTAACTTGGGACTCCTAACTACTACTCACTTGAAAGGTGTCGAGTTTGAAAGCGCACTGATTGACGCGGCCTCCGACTTCAACATTGTAACCGTCAAGATTCAGAGAGTTGCAACGTAAAATTAAACAGAAAAATCCAACACTATTGATGTGTCGTCTTCCCATCTCCCATATCGTATCAACTCATTTTTCGAAGTCAATAGTTAATGGCGCCCTCACTAGAGTTCGCTCCAGAATCCACTTCAACGTTTCCCCCAGGAGCCGCTTCAACGATTTCCCAGAAGTCGCTCCGCTTTAACATTTCCCCAGGAGCCGCTTCAACGATTGCCCCAGAAGTCGCTCCGCTTCAACGTTCGCTCCAGGAGCCGCTTTAACGTTTGCTCCAGAATCCGCTTTAACGTTCTCTCCAGAAGCCGTCGCTTCAACGTTCTCTCCAAAAGTCGCTTCAACTTTCTTCCCAGAAACGTTTTTACACTGCCCTCCGAAAGAATTGAAATTACTGCTAATTGGTGAAGAATCTAGGAGTGATTCATATAGCAAACGATTCGTGTGGAAGTCCTCTACAACATACTAAAAGGTAACATCAATCCTATGAACGATCTGTAAATAGAAGCCGAAATTCTCGATTACGTGACAGTTAAAAACCTACAGAATTCTTCCTGGAAAGTTGTGAATTCTCGCTGTCAGGTATTTTTCACCCACCAAACAGACTCCGAATAAATAAATTATTTTTGAAAAAGTTAGATTTTCCTCTTAGAAAAATAATGAGAGGCCAATCACCTCATTCCGAGATTGGACGAAGATTTTGCGGCCGTTTTGGCGAGAAGACACGAATCTGAAATTTTCATCAAGTCGACACACCAAGGTCGCAGGCAAGCAACAATAGGCAAGCTGACGCACACAGAGAATCATGGAAGAGCTACTTCGCCGAAATAAGAAAAGAGAAGGACAAGAAGAAATAACCTCACGGACATGAGTTATATTGAAAAGGAGGAATCTTTCTTTTGGGCCATAATGTCCGAGAAAATCCTTGCGTGTTACCAAGGTTCGTGACATAGCCGCCACTCCTTCCTGCCAAGGATCGTGTCGTAGCCGCCACTCCTTCCTGCCAAGGATCGTGCCGTGTAGCCGCCACTCCTTCCTGCCAAGGATCGTTTTGTATCCGCCACTCTTTCCTTCCAAGGATCGTGTCGTAGCCGCCACACTCCTCCCTGTCAAAGATCGTGATCACGTCTAGCCAAGCTGCTACCAAGAACCGTTGATGCTCGTTTGTTGATACCATCTAGAGCTTCACCATAGAAACAACCACTACAAGGTAATCCGTATTTCTCCATATTTTAGTTTCACATGGAAGAAGTAATAGAGTCACCAGTACGGATGCAAGATAGTGATATCTTTATCATGGCCAACCCACCGACCATGCAAGATAGAAACATATAAAGCGCATTTGGGGACTGAGGCTCTACATGGAATCCCTTCACTATCAAAGCTCAGAAGACACGGTCAAAGAACGTTCTCTCTAGAAGCCGCTCCGCTTCGACGTTCGCTCCAGAAGCCGCTTCAACTTTGCTCAAGAAGCATCCACTTTAACGTTCTCTCCAGAAGCCGAAGCTGCTCCAACGCCTCAGCAAGCCAAACAAACCCACCACATCATGTCTGCAACACCGCCGACAAAGTCAGATTCAGTGAAAATAGGCTCAGGATAATTACACATGGGGACTACCAGCATGGGATGCCTTCACTTCCCTCAATCAGGTTATTTCTAATGTCAACATCATCACCATTGAAGCTTTATGATCCGCAGAAATTTCTCAACGTAAAGCCGTACACGTGCATCAAAGACTCGAAAAGTACACCGGAGATATATTCACATATCTGGCCACGCCATCAGATCTATGAACAGAAAAAAGTGTAAATCGATACAATAGTCTAAGATTTAGAAGATGGTTCAAAGGATGTCGCTTGGAATGAAGTACTTGAAGATTTGAGAGAAGCACATCGGCAACGGAACGCCTCTCAGCTCGTCTACTTCACCCAGCGGTTCCAGAAGATTTCGACCATACAAGCATCCATAGCATATCATCACCGCAATCAGAAAGGCAAGAATAAGCCTTCCAGACACCGTCTCAGCAGTCCAGACACCAAATAACTTAAAGTCAAGGACAGATCAGCAACGCCGCTACACTCTCCAAAATTAGCCCTGGCAGATCATTGCCGAGCATACCATCCTGGGAGTGCAATGGAGTTTAGTAAATTTTAAAATCCACTGAAAAGGTTAAATACTCATTCTTCTGGAGTCAAAACCTTATTACACATTCTGGAGAAGATCGATAGTACTGTTGGGTGGCTACATGCGCAAAAGAGAAAACAACACCTACCTTGAGTTCTCCTGGATCGCCTTGCTGCTGATTATAACTATTGGAGATTGCTTTGTTGCCTTTGACGCTCGCTCTACCGCCGCTAACAAAGAAAGCATTTCACATCGAGCTAAATGTCCAAGTTTGATCAACTACTCATGGATATTACACTCAGAGCTAAAAATACGAGGACGATTGGCACGCGTATGATCGAGCTGCTGCAAACGAACAAAGAAGTAGACGATCGAATAATAAAAGGGGAGGAAGTTAGCACGCCCTTTTGTATACATAACGCTTTTTTAATTTGAGTAAAGGAATATTTTCCTTTTGGTCCATGTACGGAAGAAGGCAGCTGAGCCCGCAGCGCCAACGCTCCATGGCACGAACCTCCATGACCGAACGCCAGCACGAGGAACACCAGCCGCTCAACCTGCAATACTCCGTATCCAAGCCAGTCGCTCAACTTGCAATATTCCACGGCGCCAACGCTCTATAACACCAGTACTCCGTAGCCAAGCCATAGGTTCGTTGACACAAAGATCACGGACTGTTCATGCCTCTTGCCAAAGGTCAGTCAGATTTTTTCCTGGTAACATCTTCATGTCATGCCCTTTCGATTTGTTATCCTTGACTCTCACCATCTCATTCATACCCCGCAACAATGCAACTGTTACGTGCTAAGCAGGGGACTTAATGTTGATGGTGGTTTTTAGTATAGGGCGAGAACTGTAAAAGTCTATCTACCTGACCCGACATCAGATGTAGTAGATATTGATATGTCTATATTCCGCAGGGAATTTGGAGAATATATCAAAATATGATGAGTTCCAATGTATCTCTTCATATTATATTGAAACTCAAGCTCCTAGATGAATTTTTCACTAGTATAGAGACTAATGAGTATATAAGCTCCTAGCTGCATTACTCACTAATGCCGGAGCCTGCTGAGTATTTTTCCTATGCTATGTTCCCCGGATGAATCCTTAATATTGATATGGCATGACAATTTGTGTTCACTCGCAGCAGAGTAGCACAAATTTCCAAGTATCAAGGTTAAGGTCCTTGCATAAAAGTACTCAATTGAAAAGCATACTGCTCTCTGGAAATAAACATAAAGAACTCTGTGTCAACACATGGAATTCAATCAATTTTGTGATAATTCACAAGATTCAGATATTACCCTGACTAATTTGCAAAAATTGGGGTTTTGCGCCCTGCCTAGTGTATTAGACCCCGCCGGTCGAAATTAATCCTAGGTAAACTAGGAAATTAATCTTCCATGGATTAGTAGGTGCAAAATCTTACCCAAAATTAGAAAACAAGGAATAAAAGGATCCACGGAATAAGAGAAGCAGCAAAGGGAGGTGTGGCCATGCCATAGGCCAGCCGACACCACTTGCAAATGGCCACATCCCAAGTTGCCCGACCGGCCCTATTTTCTGTCGACTGATCAGGTCACTTTAAATCCGCTAGTGCACCTAGAAGTGTGGCCACGCCCATGCTTGGTCGGCCCCTCTTTTTATCGATCAATCAGGTCGCTCTAAACTTTCCACAGTATTAAAAGAGGCAAAATTTCGCCAGATGGTCACAATGCAAAATTGTCTTTCCAAAACCGCGCTGACATGCCAATGGCATGCCAAACGTACCATCCCGCTCCGCATGCTAATGGCATGCCAAACATGCCATTCCGCATCAATGCACTAAACGTGCATGTCAAACATGCCAAACGTTCCACTTTGCCACAATAGCATGCCGAACGTGCCAACATGCCATAAATAACGCGCCTACGTGCTAACTCACTTTCTAGTCGTGGCCAACGCCATAACAGATTTTGGTCAAGGTTTCCCAACTAGAACACGGTTTCCTTTAGTGGCATTAGTTGAAATCCTCACTTTGGTCGTGGCCCAAATTACGCCATTTTGGGCCCCACAACATGCCACGAGCCATGTGGGACTGAGAAACCCTAAAAATGGCGCCATGCTATGGCCACTCATAGCCGCCCTTGCTCCTGTGACCATCCCCACATTCTGGCTTCACCATAATTCCTCTGGCATGGCCATGGCGCCGTTTGCACAAAAAACGTTATCGTGCCGCGGTCACATGCTACACGCGCAAATTAAGGTTCGGACAAACCCCAACTTAGCTAAGGTTTCCATGCCAACCAAGCCAAGTAATGCTCCCTAGGGCATTAAGTTTGATATGGCAACTGGATCCAATGTTGTCGAAGCCATATTTAGGTCTAACACCAATACGCGCCAAATTCTAGCTTGGTCGTGCCGCCAAGCCCTAATTTTGGCCACGATGCCAAATTCTAGCTTGGACATGCCGCCAAGCCCTAATTTTGGCCACGATGCCAAATTCTAGCTTGGCCATGCCTCCAAGCCCTAATTTTGTCCATGGCATCAAATCCTTTCTTGGACATGCCGCCAAGCATTAATTTTGGCCACGATGCCAAATCCTAGCTTTGGCCATGATACCATGTCACTGTCATGTGCCAATAGCTCCACTATGCTAGTAAAAGATGCCAACAGAATGTGGCCATAATCAATAGCCACCCTTTCTCATGAGTTACAATCTCTGCCATCCAAATTCTCCACCGAATTGACAGGCCTGTGGCAAGTCTTAGGCGACCATCCAAGGAAAGCCTAAATAGTGTCACGCACTATTTTCCTATGGAAAGTCTTCTAACTTTGACTTTCCACACATAGCAAACTGCTACATGTTTTCCACGAAAACACTCGAGACATCAAACATGTCACAAACTGGGGGATGCTCATCAGGGTATTGGTCTGGCGTTTTACAGCGTGCGACGTGCAACACGCCCATTACAATAAAGTGTCATAAAGCATGGCAGTTAGTGGCGGCAAGAAGTAGTGGGTGTAAACTAACCCGTCTCCTTCATAGTGGGAACGTGCTCTTTGGCATTTACATATTACCCCACTTCTCCATCACTCAATCATTCCCACTTTCTACGAGATCAGGGTGCGGTCAATATGACTTGTATAAATAGGTTCTACCTATTTCAACCAAAAAGTAGTTTTTGGTTAACAACAACACAGTATCTAGAAAACACCAAAGAACTAATAGCTTACATTTCGCAAGCTAGTTCCACATTCTGATACCAGTCATAAAATAGCCACACCTTCAGAATTAATCATTCTGGTCTCAACACCTTCTTCGCTTCCCTCCCTAAGACCAACCCTTCTCCTTCACTTTGTGACAAAAGCAAGCCTGGAACGACCATTTCTTGGTTTAGGCCAGGATTGCACAGATTGATCTCTCGAATCTAAAGTACTCCCGTGCAGTGCATTTGTTTAAGGTTTAGGCTCGTTTCTCATCCACACACCCAAATTGACCAAAACTAGCAGAAACAGTTTTTACCCACAAACAGTATCTTACCAGTACCTCATTCAACGCGCACTCTACATATCAAGTCATTCTCTCCAAATACCAAAACATAATATAATATCTTTTGAAAGTAATTTAAAAGAACAGTAAACATTCATGCATACAGAATAGTCCCCTATATGAAAAAGTATTCCATAGGATGCTTTTACGCCTCCTATGGTAATATTGGACACCTCAGTACCCACTTAAGGATACCCTATGCCCCTACACAAGTGCTTAAAAACTAGGTATAAAGTGCGGTGAAGGAACTCATTCTATACACCAATCAAAACGAAACCCTCTTCCTTTCATGCTAACAGAAAGTAAAGATTGTAATCACTTTCCAGTCAATGGAAAGAAACACATTTTGAAGATAAGTAATTACTCCCAAAACTCATATATTAGTTGTTTCTAAAAATCCAAACCCATCCCAAAATGTAAAGGAAAACTAGTTTGTATTACACGCAAATAATATATGTTAAATCCAAGCTCATACAATTTTCTAGTTATAGGCTAAGTGAACTATCTAATTGTTCTAAGCCCATCTAAATTGTTAAACCTTTTCATCTTCCATCTTTAGCACATCTAAAGTTTACTAATTCAATTAAGTTGATTTTATAGTCCATTATATTTGTCTTATAATTATCTACAACTCTGTAGAAGGAACCAAATACTAATTTAGACTATAAGAGTCCAAAATATCAAACTAAGAATACATGACACTAAGCCCAAGTCCACTAGACTCAGCCCATTACACAAGTGCTGACCCAACTGGGTCAACTAACGGTCACTGATAGTCAAATGGTTCAACTAACATTCAACGTCCAGTCAAAGTCCAAGGTAATTGGTCAACTCTAGTCAAATGAGTTAACTCAGTCAAGGTCCACTAAGTCAAGTCTGGTTAATGAGTCAACTCAGGGTTAGACTGATTCATCTCAGTCAGATGGTCTGAGTCAGATAAGTCAGCTAGACTGACTAGGATGACTAATAGGCCAAATTCCTAAGCCAAGCTTCTAATGCACAAATATGATGCAACACAAAACATGCCAAGACCAAAGAACGCAAATTAACTACACACCGTTTTATAAGCTACATTAACTTCCATATGCATTTCAACTGAATTTCAACAATAGCATCAATAGCTTCATTTCTTCTCAACCGATTCATACATCTACATTTCCAGTTTTATTCTCTCTAACTACTGACATTACTAACAGTACCACCACACTTCGAAATCTAGTATCAAACTCTATAATCTCACTCCCCTTTTCTATCAAACAAATTCAATTGAAAACCAACATTTCAACATCCAACAACACCAGTTTGTTCTTTCTTGTCCACCACTGAAATCCCAAACATCTCTGTACTTCAACCAGGACGACCAATTATATCACTACCAACCCAGTTGATTTTCTGGGAAAACAAAAGCTTCATCTGCAACTCAATAAAACTACCAAACATACACATTCATCTAACTGTCACTATTACTAAATTATACTTGCACCAGCATCATCACATGGGATTCTAATTTCCAGGCAACCACCACCACTGAAACCAAATCTAACACTCAACTAACACACAACCTTTAAAACCACCAGCACCATTAGAAACTACAGCTAAACAATGAACTGCCTCACCCCGGTTCAATCTTTCTTTTAACTTATCCATCATCACTTGTGTTCCACCTAATGTTCATCTTCACTGATATCCATCTTAACCATTTCAGCACCACCAGGGAAAATAGCTTCACCTTCACTACAATCCATAAAAAACCATACAGTTCATGCACAGCTCCAACTACTTCCACCTCCAACTCCATTTCTGCAATAACAACATAAATCCACTACCATAATTACAATCAACAACAACCACCAAGATACACAGCAACAACAATAACTTCAGGCTCTTTTTGAGAGCCACTTTCAATCTTCAGAATCACCATTATCATCAACATCATACACTTATTCATATTTTCCTTGTTCTCAACTGTAAATCATTAACCTAATTATTCTTCAAGAAACCCAAATTAACAACAACCCTATTCTTTACTTCCAATTCATCTACACCCAAATTTGAAACTCAATTTCCTAAGGAAACTAAAATTAAACCTAATACAACCATCTATTGTTCAATTAAGAACAAACCCATAAAATATAACATCAAAGCAAACTCAATTTCATAAAGAAATAAAAAAAGAAACCCTAATTAAATCTCTGATTTACCTTTTTCCGATCGATTCATCATTAGAACAACATCACCTAGCCAATCCAATAATAACCCCTCGATTCTTCATCCCAAAACGTCACTTTATCATCCTCAGTTCTACAAGAACCCTAATTCCAGAAACCCTAACCTCAATTCAAAATCTACATCATCTTCTTATTCTCATCCCAATCTAAATCAACCACATAATCAACATCTTCACTTTTGATTTAACTTACTAACAAGATTCTATGAATATCTCACACGAAAACAACTCAATTATTATGAACTAAGTTCGACAAAGAGGAAGAAATGAAGAACAAAAGAGAGAAGAAGAAAAAGAGAGAAATGCATCTCTTCGACACGTTTGGTGATAATAAGGACAAAAGAAAATGATAAAGGCACCCAGATAAAGGATAAGGGCAGCCAGACGGTTTAGATGCAAAAATGATTATTTTCCCTTCTCTTTAATCTGATAATATCTTCGTCGTCCGGTATCCGATTGACACGTTCGAGTAGTCTATCTCGCATAACTTTTCGAGACCTATCTAGTGATACTATTTTCGAAACTAGATCGTTGTTAGATTAATTTCTATTAATTAACGTTCGTCTCTAATTAATCGGGTCAATAACGTCTTAGTCGTCTCATGACTGGTCTAATAGCGTTGACGAGCTTGAAAAGGCGAGGGTACCCAAATATAACTCAAGCTAAAACTTTTCCTACCTATAAGTCCTTTCTACGAAAGCGATTGTCTATGGACTGAGCCGAGACAATACAACTAATTGGTTCACACTTCGTGTGATAGCCTATGGATACGAGATCGAGACAATACAACAACGAAGTATGTTACTTGATAAAAAGGTTTGGACTTAACCAAACACAATAGGATTCACTTATCAAGTAAATAGGAATTAACGTTTGTGTAATTTACTTTAGTTATAATAAAACAATTATAATGCGGAAATGTAAAGTAAATGACACAGCAAGATTTTGTTAACGAGGAAACCGCAAATGCAGAAAAACCTCGGGACCTTGTCCAAAATTGAATACTCTCAGGATTAATCCGCTACACAAAATTACACCTAGCTTCGTATAGTTGAGACCAAGCAACTAAACCTATAGTTCACCTAGTTCCGTATGTATTCCCACGCCTCCAACTTATAAATAAGTCAAGTACTTGGAACAACTCCTTTGGTTCGTATTCCAAACAGTAAAGGAACAACAAATATGATTGGTATCAACTCTCTTCAACCAAGTGATATGAGTCGGACAAAGGTTCTTCCGTTTATCTTAACATAAACTCCTTCGTCGGGTCCTTAGATCTATCTTATGTTCAATTACCGAAGTAATCGTTTAAGATTAAGCCAACAACACTCTTAGTCCAAAGAATTGAGTTGATGCCGATATACTCAATTAATCAATCAAATCTATCACAAGGATAAAACGATTATTAAATGGATCCTCTTTTACCGAAACAAGTATTGTGCACACCAAAGATTATGAACCCACAAATCAGAAATCTTCAATATCTTCTTAATCTTCAAATCTTCTTAGATCTTCAATAATAACCTGCACCCAATCACTTGAATCTCTTGTGATCAATCATGCACAGAACAAAGTCTGTTAACAATGGATTATCACAAGATCGTCTTTAGAACTAACAACAGTCTAAAGATCCCCGTCAAAACTCTGAACTAGTTTGAGTGAATCTTATATCAGAAGAGAAGATTCTCAAGCATAAACAAACTAGGTTCAATCAGATTTCAACCACAGTTAGTCAATCAAATCAATCGAAAACAAAAGATAAACCGCAATTATCTAGTTTCCCACCAATGGAAATATAAGACTTTAAACTGAATGGCCGTAAGAGATTTCGCCTAATTAGGTTACTCTCCTCTCCGAATAGGCGGCTACACCAGTAACAACAACAAAGAGGAAGTCTGTTGTTACGAAGGATTAGTTTTCTAGCAATCCAAACTTCGGTATTTATAGACAAGGAAGTTTGGACACCAAGGAATTTCCAAAACCGAAGATATTCTCAATATAGTCATTAAAACACAAATTCGGTTTCCATAATTGTTGGAAATTCTCTGTCCAAAAATAATGATCGAAATTTCTCGGAAAATCTAATTAGTAAATGCACATTACTAATTCTTATATTTCCCTACAAAATGAAATTAATAACCTTAATTAAAAGATTTTTAACTTATTTATGTTTCGATCTTGGGATTCTCTTCCCTTAGATATTAAGGAATAACTTTGAACAATTAAAGAAAAAAACATTCACAGCACGTGTTCAAAGTATGTCGACATCCTTACTTTGGAAGTTCTCTTTCACACTTACAACCTTGAAACCGATTTGCCACACTTCCAAACAAGTTTAGAATTAGTTCATCTGACTTTCAAGAACTATGCGATTGATCAAACAAACATTCAATCACAATCATGGGTTTATCAGTTCTACCAAAACAAGTTTCGGTCCTACCTCCATGTGAGTATTGTGCATAGTCACACTAGATTTCCAAAATTCGGTTGAGTAGGTACTAGGATCGGTTCCCCACATATATATGGTATCTAAATTATATGTGTTGCACATGTCCATAGGATCGGTTCCCCTTTGCCTAAAAACGTGTTGCACATGTTCATAGGATCGTTCCCCTTTCTGCTATAAAACTTGATGCACCTCATACAAGGATCGGTTCCCCTTTGTGATGTACTGCACCTATTACTAGGATCGGTTCCTTTTTCTCAAATTTGGTCCGACAAAACACAAACCCGATCATACCATCTCAGGTGATTACTTAAGATAGGTTTCACTAATAAAAGTCATACCAATACATAAGTCAGGCCTTTGTGAATAGTTCTACCAAGAACACAAACAAGTCGTGAACGGTTATACTCAATCACACATATTGGTTGTTCATAAGATATGCAATGAAATAACAAAACCAATAATGCCTGGAAATTTCCTTTTCGGTTCACAAATAAGTTTATGAACTTACTTCCTTAGAACACATGTAAAACATTGTTCCCTAGGATGAAATCCTCACCTCATACCCATATGTAATCACAATAGGATTCAAATGATTATGGCGATGTCTTATCTACAAAGTTTAATGGTTAAGCGATAATCCTCGTATTGTATTCCTTAATACTATGTCTATCTAGAGTTCAAATATGCTTCGCAGTTATGTTTTCAATATGCACGACTTGAAAGATACGTTAGGGAATGAAACAGTTCAAGTCAAATATCATTAACCTTAAGTGGAAGGATGATTGTTGTCGTTGTAGCTCCTTGCTTATTCACATCTTCAAGTCTTCACAATACTTGTAATGTCTCATTATCCTAATACTTTCAAGCTAACCTATACGAAGTTGACTATAGTACATAATCAAGCGACTCTTAACATGAGTTTTGATTCACTAAAATATGACAACCAAACTTGACATACCAACGCTTGGTGGGTTCAACCGAGCTATGCTCTAACCATCTCCCCCTTTGTCAATTTTAGTGACAAAACTCTTACATCATATGGCTAAACAAATTACAAAAATTCATTACACATACACTTGATTCCCGATTCAACAACACAGTAAACTTCTTACATTCTATCCTTGAAAATGCCGCTGTTGACATTATAATAACAAAGAAAAAGAGTATTAGCTTTTTTAAACCACACGTCTTTGTTATTCCCCCTTAGTCTGTGATTTCACTCTTTCGTTTAGATAAAACGTTTAAGCACCAATGTTCTTTTCCTTAGTGATACCAATCAATATAAAATCAATGCCAGTATCACTTGTTTACTTCATATATTTCTCCCCCTTTTTGTCACAAAATGACAAAGAAAATAAAAAAATAAAGGACAACACAAAAAGAATCTTACAAATCTCAAAATAGACTTGCAACCTGTAGAGTTAGGCAAGAGGGTTCCACACATCCTGTTCTGGTAACCAATATCAAAATCGAAACTACAAGTAGTTTTATTTTGATATGTTACCAAGGAAACAATTGTCCGAAACAATTTTTTCAATTTAGTTTAGCAAAATAAAACTCAACTAAGCACCTTAGTCCCTTTGTTAAACCGATTGTTCAAAAACAACCGCTTAATTCGATAAGACCAAAATAAAGATAACTCTATTTTTCTTATCAGGTTCTAATTATCCATAAACTTAGAACTTTCAATTTTAAACAAGACAAATACTAGGTTAGTTAACTAGCATTTCTTGTTAAGGTATTCAAATAGACTTGAATAACCGATACCTCACTTCGATAAGACTAACTAAGATCAGAGTTAACCTAGTTTCTCTTATCCGGAATCGAATTGGACTAAACAACTCATCCGTAATCCTTTTATTTCGTTAAGCCATAAATAATTCATACAAACCAACATAAATCAACTTGCATAATTATTCACCTCAACCGGAAGCAATTGAATCAACATAAACATTAAAAGACTTCAATTGCACCGAAATTTTGTAAGCCTAAACAATTGATACCACACAATAAAGCAAGATAACAATAGTTTTTCTTAACCGGAACCAATTGAATCACACACATCCACACATACATCATGGAATAAACATCAATTGAACCGGAATTTTGTTAAGCAAAAGCAATAAATATATATGATATAAACTCAGGCTTTTCTTAAACAAGAAAACATTTAACTAACAAGATTTCTACCTCAAATTTTGCATCCACTTCTCCAATATGATTGCATCTTCGTATAGGGAGAATTAGTATCGAAATATCATCATGTTGTCATCCTTATGCAAAAATAGAAGAATAACAACAACCAACCTTTACCAGAGAAAGGTTGAAAATCGGTTTTAACAATTGCAAGCAAAAGTTGAAAACCGTCGAAACACGTATGCTTTTATGTTAAACCAAAACCGATTTAACATATTGTAACTTTTTCACATATTGTTTCTACCAGAACCCCTCATAATTCTATGATAAAGCCTACCAACATGGGCTAGAACTTAATCCTGCTAAATCAAAAAGTTACCCAAACCACAAGGGTTCACAAATATGAGATCGAATATTAAGGTAATAAAACCGAAATCAAACATCCCATAATCATACATAGCAATAAGATAAAAGCATTCAAGCATAGGCTATGTAAACCAAAAACTATCACAAGAAAAATTATAAATCAAATAATTTTATTCATAATGGTTTTTATTCATAATAGACTAATACAATCAATGAAAGAAATCAAAAATTGATGTCTATTGATAGGTGTAGAATATACCCTATTTAATATCTATCGATTATGCCTTCTTCGCTATTTTTCTTGTAAATTATGTATTTTACGCGTATTTTTGAGTTATTAGGTACTCTGGAGTTGCACGACGGGAAAGAAGAAGAAATCACCCAATTTGAGAAAAAAGGGCAAAATTGTCATTTTAGGGGTGAGCACTATCTGGAGCCCAGTCAAGGTTAAGGGGGGAGTATTAAACAAAGACTAGCTGTGGTTATAGGGCACCCACTGGGGTGGACCTTATCAAGGTGACCGGGTACTAAATAACTAACCCTACCTCTTTACCCTAAATCGAGAGACGTGTTTCTCTCATTCACCTAATTCTACAATCCCTGAAATTGAGATGAGAAAAGCAGCTATGACTGCCGTTGGTTCCGAGAGATCGAGATGGATCAAAAACACAGAGATGATTGAATCGATGGGATCTGTTGAAGATAATAAACCTGCTACTATTGAATCATAGAGATGGAGTCGATAGAGAAGAAATCATATCAAAATGAAGTAAGGGTTTACTGTGAGAATCGAAGAGAAGAAGACATATTTGGTTGCAGTTCGATGATATGCTATTACTGTTGTGAATATTGGTACGAATTTGCGTTGAATTGAGAACGAATCAAAGATGGGTTTTATTCTGAATCTGAAATGATGGAAGATGGGTTCGATTTGAGAGAGAGCATTGAGAAAGGTATTGACACTGTTTCGATGAAAGATGGAATTGCAGAGAAGATGGTGATGAACCTGCTGTTGAATCGAAGATGGTAGTCTGTTGAAGTTCTGGTGGAATACGTATGAAGCCGAGAAGGACTAGAAGAAGATGAGTCTGTTACTGTCATTGATTGAAGTTGCTTTCGATCTCAGAGAGGAAAGAATGAGTTTGTGGCTATGAATGATTGCAATAGAAGCAGATGATGATGCTGATGTTGCAGGGAAGCATGGAAGAACGATTGAATTGTGAATGCTTGAAAAGTTTAGATGTATGTTAGGATTGTGCAGGAAATGAAGATATCGACCTGAAATTGGCCTTAGAAACGCTCTGATTACAGACAGAATTCAGCCAGCTCTTTGCTCTGGCGAGTTATCTCAGTGGGTCGTAAACCCTAACTCGACTAGTCAGCCGACTCAGCTTTGAATAAGAATACTGACTCAAGCTGGCTGACTCTCTACCTTGACCTCTTTGACCAGTGATGACCGTTAGTTTGATAGTTATTATTAACGGACCGTGACAGAATATTCTGTAAACGGAGAAGAATATTCAGGTGGCCGTCAGTGCCGTTTCATTCCGGATTCCGGTGAACCCGAGTAATTTTCCGGCGACTCAAAATTACAGATTTTTGTGTGAGTTTCTCTCATGGATGTGAAGACTTGGACTTGGAAGTGGATGAAGAATTTGGCTTGGAGTTGGAAAGAGAAGATGGAAGACTTGAGAAAGACTTGGATTTGGAAGTTGAGCTACAAAGGGAAAGGGATTCTATTCCTAAGAGGATTGCAAGGAAATTGAAGCCTATAAATAGAGAAATTCTCCACTTTTCTTTACATACACTTTTACACCTTTACATACACTACACATTGGTTTTTGTTTGCTTTCTCTTTTCTTTATTCTTTGTGAACTCCAAACCATGAGTAGTTAATTTTATTATTGATTGAGGATGAATTCCTAGTTCTTAATATATGATTTCAGTTTTGTTTTCAATTCTATCTTGAAGTTTTTCACATGATTATCATTTGTTTTTACTAATAAGAATGTTTATGCTTGCATGATACATCGTTTAGGTGGCCAACTGAGTTGATTTGTTATTAAATCTAAAGCTAGTAGAAGTTAGGGATACGTATTCGTTCTCGACATTTTACACAAGTAGAAAACACGAGACCTTGCAGAGGGATTCTATGGAGAAATTGTGTGTGAAAACAACGCTAGAAACTGGACCAAGCGAACCGAATTTAACTACTAGTACTAAACCTAAATTCATAAATCTTAATGCGTTCGGGGAATTACATCTTGTAAGCGAACCTCAAGGTGGTTCTTTTGAATAAAATCTGATAACTAAGCGGACCTGTTACTCGGTGAAACGAGGAATTTTGGGGTTAGCTAAGCGAACCTGCTATCCTACGATTGGTGATAATCTGTGACTAATAAAAAGTGGAAAAGAACATAACTTGATTCATTTTTTTTGCAATGAACAACGAATCCTTGATCTAATCTCTCTTATTGATTTCAACTTACACTTTTGATCGCTTTATTTACTTTCTTTTGTTTTTAAAATCTAAAACCAAACACCCCCCCTCCCTTTGTTGAGACAATTAAACAATTACTCCTCGTGGGAACGAACTTGACTACACTATATTACTTGTTAATTAGGTGGAAAAATATTATTTAATTTGTTGTGGTTACACGCACAAATTTTGGCGCCGCTGCCGGGGAGCAGCGGACGATTTTAGTTGTTTTTATTGTTCTTTTTGCTTTATTCTTGCTTTGTTAGATTCTATATCGTATCTAACTTAGTTTGTGAGAATCTTATTTCAGGTACCAGTTTTCCATGTATGGCGAACAAGAGCAAGCATATTACAACAATCAATACGGTTTTCAACCTCAACACTATGGCAACTTCCAACCATCCTTAGGACATAATCAAAACCGATATTTTGGCTATGATAAATTTCCTACAGAACCTTATGGATATTCTCATACATATCAACAACCTTGTAGTGGATATGTACGTCAAGCACCAAGGTGGGATAAGTCTACTTCTAATTAGCTTCATTCGAGTTGTATGCATATTATGAATGGATTGCAAGACATGCGACAAATACTATACCAACTTGACCGTGATAGAAAGAACGTTGCACAAACCAATTTTTGCAACATTTTTTCTTACCCGACTACGGATCGTAGTTATGATCATTCACCCATTCAAAGGGAAGAGTCCTGGGAAAGAGAACCTATTGTAGCCAACGGTAGTAAGCGTGTCAATGTCAGGAAACTTGCACATAAATTATACAAGTTGGAAGATGATGGAGCCTCAGAAGATCTTGTTGCATAAATTAGTAGGACCATTCATATGGAACTTAAACGACATCTGGATAAAGGTTATGAAACCGATGAAGAATATTCTTATGGTGAGTCTGAAAGTGAAGATGATTGTGTTGAAAAGGACCAACCTTTGGAGACTTTTGATGACGCTAGTGCATCCTACTCGAGCCTTGATCTCAATAATGATCAATCACCTATTCAAAAGGTAGAGCTTGAGGAAGATGCAATTATTTCTTTTAAAAAAATCCTTAGGGAAAATGAGTCCGCGGAAGTGTATGGGCCTTACAATAATGAGGAAGTTATTCCAACTCCGGATCATAATAACGATCCTTCGCCTATTCAAAAGGAGGAGTTTAGGTGTGACTTACCTATTGTTATAAACGGTGTAACACCATCACAAGAAGATCTTACAATTTATACCAAAGAAGATATTATGAGAGAGGAATGGCCCGATTCCGATGACGAGGATGTTGAAGAGGTGATGCTCGAGAATGAAACCGAATTGAATAATATTATGGAAGACCCAATTGAGCTTGCAAAATATTTTAATGACGATAATGATGTCGAGACTTTGGTTAATGTAGAAAATGATGAAGAATGGTTGCAAGGTTTGATAGAGGACCACGATATACAAGAGGTAAGTAATTCACTTGAATTCTTTAAGGATGAAGAGGATTCCGTAATATAAGAGATTGTGCAAGGTTTGTCTAACCCTTTGCATATTGATTCTTCTCCTTTACCTCTTATTGGTTTCAATTTATGTGCTTCGAAAGTATTTTTGAATGATTTTGTTTCTAATATCCACCATTGGAAACACTTGATGCTAACACTATGCAGGTTTTCCAAGAGGAATACATGGAAGTTTCCAAATTTTATGTTCTTTATACACTTCTGAGTGTGGACAATAATAAGTGTGGGGGGAATTTCTATCAAGCGATAATTTCACTATTGTTTTCTTGTGCTAACATTTGTATGAAGCTATTGTTTGCAAAACAGGTACTATGGGTGGATCGACAAATTTTCCGATTGTTAGTATATGGGGAGTGAATCTTACAAGAAGAAAGTCGGGCTGTCGACTTTAAAACAAGCGCTTCATGGGAGGCAACCATAGGTTTTGTATTTCTTATCCTTTTGCTTTTTAATTTTTTTTTATTTATTTTTGTTGTTCCATATCATGTTAGGATTTCCCACCTTGACTTTACTAGGAGGATTCAATTACATTGAGGATAATGTAAGGTTTAAGTGTGGGGGAGTGGTCAAGCATTTTTGAAAAAAAAAAAAAATTTGCATAAAACCTCCAACTTGTAGAGATTTTAGAGTCACTAGCATACTTCTAGGTATGTTTACATAGAGAATTCTGACCGACATAACTGAACTTGGAAGTGTTAGGGAACTACGTTCGGATTTCTTTCTTGTTAGAGTGTTAAATAATGGATTTAATCATGCCGGTGATGCAAATAAGGAGCAGGGAGAAATGCATTATTAGAGTTGTTGATCAATCATTAGTGGAGACTACCCGTATTTATATCATGTGAGGCACCGAGCAAATTTCTGTAGCGGACTAAAAAAGCTTTGTTTTGAGTGTGTGTCACCATAGGTTGATTCCGGGTAGAATGGTGAGATACCCAACCTCAATAGAAGCACTACTTTTTGATCTCTTGAGTGCTAATTTTGTCAATCATGAGGGTGACGTCTATGGCTGAAAGCCTCCTTCTGTAGTTCGATTTGCAGTTAGCACCATTCTCTCTCTCGACAACAACAGGTCCATAGAAACACTATTATCATCAACAAGGGAGCGACATTAAAATCTACAAGGAAAGTTGAAGATGTTCAAGGTTTACAAGCAACAGAACAAGAAAAGAGCAAATTTCATATCCAAGTAAAGCAACATATAATGAGGGGATTTTTATATATCCAAGTTGAAGACTTATTTACAAGAGCAAAGAAAATCAAAAGGTGGGATTTATTGAAGTTTATGATTTCGAGACGATATAAGTTGTGAACAATCGAGCGGTAAAGTACTTTTCCCACGGGCACGGTTTGTTTTATTGTCAATTTGTTTTGTATTTTATTTCTCTTATCATCAAAAAAAAAATGAAAAAAAAATGGGAAAAAAAATGATGACAAGAGAAATTTTGTTATTTTTGGGTTTTTATTTATTTAATATAAGCCGTGGGGAAGGAAAATCTATAAAGAAGTTTCAAGCGACAAGGATTTAAGGTAAAGAGTTACAAATTGTCAAGGATATACGAAGTTCGAGAATTTATCATCAATAGTTGAAACCAAAGACGAGATCAAAAAGATGAAGACAAGGAGACGAAGACGTTTCTATTGGATGTTGTGAGAGTGGTGTTGTCATAATTTGCAATCGGATGTGAAGGTAAGTAATTAATCTCATCCTCGATTATAGTGGTTGATTTCCTTTCGTGGAGATCATCAGAAAAAATGATTTTTCAAAATGTTAAAAGATGTGGGTTTTTAAAATATTTCGGAAGTTTTCCTTCTCACCATTCAACGTGTTGCAGGATTTCTCTCTTCATTCCTACCTGCACACATGTGAGAACCATAAAAGTACGTCTTTTGAGTGCAATTTCATAAAATCCTTTTTGGTGAGGCAGAAGTCGAGGCGAAATGCTTATTGATCGCTCTCAAACACGCATTCTCTCATTATGGTGTGGTTATTTCTCACTCAACATTTAAGAATGAGAATATGTTCTTTAGTATTTCTAACTGCTTATTACTAGCATGCAGAAACTCTATGTCCTCATAACTCTTTGGATGTTTGAGACGCTGGAACGCTTTGAAGTTGGAGTAGGTTTTGTGGGTATATATCTAGTAATCCCTCACGAGACTATAACTCGTACACTAGGGACACCTAGGGGTTTAAAGGCTTGTTATACATGCTAAGTTTAACTATATCCTCGACGGAATGGATTTGTATGTATTTGGTTTAGTTTTCTCGAGGACTAGCAAAGTATAAGTGTGGGGGAATTTGATAGGTGTAGAATATACCTTATTTAATATTTATTGGTTATGCTTTCTTTGTTATTTTTCTTGTAAATTATATATTTTACGCGTATTTTTGAGTTATTAGGTACTCTGGAATTGCACGACGGAAAAGAAGAAGAAATCACCCAATTTGAGAAAAAGGGCAAAATTGTCATTTTAGGGGTTTGCACTATCTGGAGCCCAGTCAAGGTTAAGGGGGGAGTATAGCTGTGGTTATAGGGCACCCACTGGGGTGGACCTTATCAAGGTGACCGGGTACTAAATAACTAACCCTATCTCTTTACCCTAAATCTAGAGATGTGTTTCTCTCATTCACCTCATTTTACAGTCCCTGAAATTGAGATAAGAAAAGCAGCTATGACTGCCGTTAGTTCCGAGAGATCGAGATGGATCAAAAACACAGAGAGGATTGAATCGATGGGATTTGTTGAAGATGATAAACCTGCTGCTATTGAATCAGAGAGATGGAGTCGATAGAGAAGAAATCATATCAAAATGAAGTAAGGGTTTACTGTGAGAATCGAAGAGAAGAAGGCAGATTTGGTTGCAGCTCGATGATCTGCTATTACTGCTGTGAAGATTGGTACGAATTTGTGTTGAATTGAGAACGAATCGAAGATGGGTTTTATTCTGAATCTGAGATGATGGAAGATGGGTTCGATTTGAGAGAGAGCATTGAGAAAGGTATTGACACTGTTTCGATGAAAGATGGAACTGCAGAAAAGATGGTGATGAACCTGTTGTTGAATCGAAGATGGTAGTCTGTTGAAGTTCTGGTGGAATGGGTATGAAGCCGAGAAGGACTAGGAGAAGATGAGTCTGTTACTGTCATTGATTGAAGTTGTTGTCGATCTCAGAGAGGAATGAATGGGTTTGTGGCAGATGATGATGCTGATGTTGCAGGGAAGCATGGAAGAACGATTGAACTGTGAATGCTTGAACAGTTGTATGTTAGGATTGTGCAGGAAATGAAGATATCGACCTGAAATTGGCCTTAGAAATGCTCTGATTACAGACAGAATTCGGTCGCCTCCTTGCTCTGGTGAGTTAACTCAGTGGGTCGTAAACCCTAACTCGACTAGTCAGCCGACTCATCTTTCAATAAGAATACTGACTCGAGCTGGCTGACTCTCTACCTTGACCTCTTTGACCAGTGATGACCGTTAGTTTGACAGTTATTATAAACGGACCGTGACGGAATATTCTGTCAACATAGAAGAATATTCAGGTGGCCGTCAGTGCCATTTCAGGCCGCATTCCGGTGATCTCGAGAAATTTTCCGGCGACTCAAAATTACAAATTTTTGTGTGAGTTTCTCTCATGAATGTGAAGATTTGGACTTGGAAGTGGATGAAGAATTTGTCTTGGAGTTGGAAAGAGAAGATGGAAGATTTGAGAAAGACTTGGAATTGGAAGTTGAGCTACAAAAGGAAAGGGATTCTATTCCTAAGAGGATTTCAAGGAAATTGAAGCCTATAAATAGAGAAGTTCTCTACTTTTCTTTACATACACTTTTATACACTTTTACACCTTTACACACACTACACATTGGTTTTTGTTTGCTTTCTCTTTTGTTTATTCTTTGTGAACTCCAAACCATGAGTAGCTAATTTTATTATTGATCGAGGATGAATTCCAAGTTCTTAACATATGATTTGAGTTTTGTTTTCAATTCTATCTTAAAGTTTTTCACATGATTATCGTTTGTTTTTACAAATAAGAATGTTTATGCTTGCATGATAGATCGTTTAGGTGGCCAACTAGATTGATTTGTTATTCAATCTAAAGCTAGTAGAAGTTAGGGAATACGTAATGGTTCTTGACGCTTTACACAAGTAGAAAACATGAGATCTTGCAGAGGGATTCTGTGGAGCAATTGTGTGTGAAAATAACGCTACAAAGTGGACCAATCTAACCGAGTTTAAATACTAGTACTAAACCTAAATTCATAAATCTTAATGCGTTCGGGGAATTACATCTTGTAAGCGAACCTCAAGGTGATTCTTTTGAATAGAATCTGATAACTAAGCGGATCTGTTACTCAGTGAAACGAGAAATTTTGGGGTTAGCTAAGTGAACCTGCTATCCTACGGTTGGTGATAATTTGTGACTAATAAAAAGTGGAAAAAATCATATCTTGAATCATTGTTTTGCAACGAAGAATGAATCCTTGATCTAATCTCTCTTATTGATTTCAGCTTACACTTTTGATCGCTTTATTTACTTTCTTTTGTTTTTAAAATATAAAACCAAACCCCCCCTCCCCTTTTTTGTGACAATTAAAAAACTAAAACCTCTTGCTCCTCGTGGGAACGAACTTGACTACACTATATTACTTGTTAATTAGATGGAAAAATATTAATTAATTTGTTGGGGTTACGACACGCATCATCTATTATTCTTGATTAAGTATTACATCATATAACTTAATCTCTAGTGGTGATTTTGTTGTTCACTGAGGTCTCTTCAGTGTTCAAACTCTTAAATCATGTCTCAAGAGACTTGTCCGCAACTACTTATTGTTTCTCAAGTCTTTCAACTTGAATCTTCATATCAGCTATATCAGCTTTTGTTTCCTCAATCTTATCTTTGATCCAATCTTCATTTCGAACCGTTATAATGAGATTGGTTCTTAGTTCCTCAAAACCATGGATATAGTCAATCAAAACGGATCCACTTGGTTTTGGTTGGATCTTGTAGGTTGTAAGCCAACATACATGACTCATCTTGTGATCCAACTGAAGTATCATAGTCATATTCAGACATGATGCCTTTCTTCTTTCTCTCTGTATTGATTCCTTGACAATCCTTAACCTTTTGAGCTTCCTCCTTATTAGCCTTTGAGATAATGCGAGTTATTGGAGGCATGCTCGGTTATGAATAAATAAATATAAAGGATTGATCAGGGTTTCTGAATACAGACAAGATAAAGTTTCTCCTTTTAAAAGAGACAACTTTCGGACCAAAAGACCTCTGGAGAATCCGAAAATATAGAGGAATATATTTCGTTTCCTTAGTCCGAATTTCTCAAGATGGAATGTTTATTAAAATTCGAAAATTCTAAATAAAACCTCTTTTTGGAAGATCATGTTTAAACATGAGCATTTTTTAGACAACCATGGATTCGCAACTACCCATATAGTGTCACAAAGTTTTTCTGATAAAAAACTACATAAAACATTTG
Source organism: Papaver somniferum (assembly GCF_003573695.1). Classification (NCBI taxonomy): domain Eukaryota; kingdom Viridiplantae; phylum Streptophyta; class Magnoliopsida; order Ranunculales; family Papaveraceae; genus Papaver; species Papaver somniferum. Next base: position 28,066,769 of record NC_039363.1, on the reverse strand, counting down.
TGCTCCTGTTTTATTGTGCCTTTCCCATCCAAGATTATGAGCACGAAAAGGATGAGAGTGCACAATTTTGACACAACTAAGTTATATTGGAGTAAGATTTTTCCAGCTTACAGTGAATATCAGAAACATAGTTCATGTTTCTCTTCGGGAATTTCTGCCCAAAATATTTTCTCCCAAGATGATGATCTTTTCTAACTAAAGAGATATGATCATGTGGAGAAAACGTAGTAATGTGAGAATTCCCAGAGATAAATAAATCTCTCTTAATTCTTTCAATGATACTTTCATAAGATTTTCTCATTCTAAGGACTTCCTTATGATCCACATTAGTATGATCATCTGAAACAACTATCGGAAAATCCTGATTGTTTCTTTTGGCAGAGATTCGCTCTTTCCCTTCCTTCTGAAGCCGTTCCTCATCAAAACTAGAAATGTTTCGATATGGGTGAGGAGGAACCTTTTTCCAGAAGCGATTATCAACTCTTTCCTCTGACTCCTTTGAGTTGATCTTATCGGGATGTGGTATAATTTGTCTTTCTACTGAGGAATGATCTTTCAGTTTAAGACAAGAAACTTCCTTCAAAATTTTTACCACAGTATGTTGAAGAAGTATAAGTTTCCTGTCAAGTGACTGAAAATTGTATTCCTTACAATCACCACGGAATCGGTTCAAAGTTTCCTTTGGAAAAGATTTCGTTTGATCATCAGTAGATCTAAAAGGTGGTATCTCATCCTCTTCTAACTTGATGTAGTTAGGCAAACTACCATCCTCTTGATCTGTTTCAGATGTGATTGAACCGGTTTTATCACAGTCTGTAAAAGTCGAGCAAGGACTTTTAGTTTCCCATCAGAAGAAATCACAACAACATCATTAGTTAGAATCATAGGACGTGTCTCTTTATCTGTAAGAGATTTACCAAGAGTATCTAGTTTGACAGTGAGATCCATTTTCTCTTTGGATAAACAATTCAGTTGAGTGTCTTTTTCTCTGATATCCTATTTAAGAAGATTTGACTCTGTCTTTAAAATGAGTATTTTAGAAGAAAAAGATTGTATAGGCTTTATCAACTCTTTATCAACATCTTCTCTTTCATCAGAGAAAGACATAAATGTTTTCGTAACTCCTGGATCATGAGTCAACGAAGTAGTAACATCTTCAACTTTTGAGTATTCATACTCTTGCATAACGTTAACTGAATTAGACATTAGATTCAATTCTTATAGGTTGGATCGCACCAAAAACAGATTATTAGATCTTTTCATGTTTGCCTGCTCTGATACCAATTGAAAAGGCGAGGGTACCCAAATATACCTCAAGCTAAAACTTTTCCTACCTATAAGTCCTTTTTCGGAAAGTGATTGTCTATGGACTGAGTCGAGACAATACAACTAATCGGTTTACACTTCGTGTGATCGTCTATGGATACGAGATCGAGACAATACAACAACGAAGTATGTTACTTGATAAAAAGGTTCGGACTTAACCAAACACAGTTGGATTCATTTATCAAGTAAATAGGAATTAACGTTTGTGTAATTTACTTTAATTATAATGCGGAAATGTAAAGTAAATGACACAACAAGATTTTGTTAACGAGGAAACCGCAAATGCAGAAAAACCCCGGGACCTTGTCCAGAATTGAATACTCTCAGGATTAAGCCGCTACACAAAATTACACCTAACTTTGTACAATTGATACCAAGCAACTAAACCTATAGTTCACCTAGTTCCGTCTGTATTCCCACGCCTCCAACTTATAAATAAGTCACGTACTTGGAACAATTCTTTTGGTTCGTATTCCAAACAGTAAAGGAACAACAAATCTGTTTGGTATCAACTCTCTTCAACCAAGTGATATGAGTTGGACAAAGGTTCTTCCGTTTATCTTAACATAAACTCCTTCATCAGGTCCTTAGATCTATCTTATGTTCAATTACCGAAGTAATCGTTTAAGATTAAGCCAACAACACTCTTAATCCAAAGAATTGTGTTGATGCCGATCTACTCAATTAATCGATCCAATCTATCACAAGGATAAACCGATTATTAATTGGATCCTCTTTTACCGAAACAAGTATTGTGCACACCAAAGATTATGAATCCACAAATCAGAAATCTTCAATATCTTCTTCGTCTTCAAATCTTCTTAGATCTTCAATAATAACCGGCACACAATCACTTGAATCTCTTGTGATAAATCACGCACATAACGGAGTCTGTTACTAATGGATTATCACAAGATCGTCTTTAGAACTAACAACAGTCTAAAGATCCCTGTCTAATCTTTGAACTAATTTGAGTGAATCTTATATCAGAAGAGAAGATTCTCAAGCATAAACAAACTAGGTGCAATCATATTTCAACCACCGTTAGTCAATCAAATCAATCGAAAACAAAAGATAAACCGCAATTATCTAGTTTCCCACCAACGGTACACACTAGAGCTTCTCAATCCCAAAGAAGACTTTAAACTGAGCGGCCGTAAGAGATTTCGCCTAATTAGGTTACCCTCCTCTCCAAATAAGCGGCTACACCAGTAACAACAACAAAGAGAAAGTTTGTTGTTACGAAGGATTAGTTTGCTAGAAATGCAAGCTTCGGTATTTATAGACAAGGAAGTTTGGACACCAAGGAATTTCCAAAACCGAAGATATTCTCAAGATATTCATTAAAGCACAAATTCGGTTTCCATAATTCCTGGAAACGCTGTGTCCTAAAATAATGATCTAAATCTCTCGGAAAATCTAATTAGTAAATACATATTACTAATTCTTATATTTCCCTACAAAATGAAATTAATAACCTTAAATAAAATATTCTTAACTTATTTATATTTCGATCATGGGATTCTCTTCCCTTAGCTATTAAGGAATAACTTTGAATAATTAAAGAAATAAACATTCACAGCACGTGTTCAAAGTATGTCGAAATCCTTACTTTGTAAGTTCTCTTTCATACGTACAACCTTGAAACCGATTTTCCACACTTCCAAACAAGTTTAGAATTGGTTCATCTGACTTTCAAGAACTATGCGATTGATCAAACAAACATTCAATCACAATCATGAGTTTAACGGTTCTACCAAAACAAGTTTCGGTGCTACTTCCATGTGAGTACTGTGCATAGCCACACTAGCTTTCCAAAATTCGGTTGACTAGGTACTATGATCGGTTCCCCACATATATATGGTATCTAACTTATATGTGTTGCACATGTCCATAGGATCAGTTCCCCTTTGCCTAAAAACGTGTTGCACATGTTCATAGGATCGGTTCCCCTTTCTTCTATAAACCTTGATGCACCTCATACAAGGATCGGTTCCCCTTTGTGATGTACTGCACCTCTTACTTAGATCAGTTCCCCTTTCCCAAATTTGTTCAGACAAAACACAAACCCGATCATACCATCTCAGGTGATTACTTAAGATCAATTTTTACTAATAAAAGTCATACCAATACATAAGTCAGGCCTTTGTGAATAGTTCTACCAAGAACACAAACAAGTCGTGAACGGTTATACTCAATCACACATATTGGTTGTTCAAAAGATATGCAATGAATAACAAAACCAATAACACCTGGCAATTTCTTTTTCGGTTCACAAACAAGTTTATGAACTTACTTCCTTAAAACACATGTAAAACATTGTTCCCTAGGATGAAATCCTCACCTCATACCCATATGTAATCACAATATCATTCAAATGATTATGGTGATGTCTTATCTACAAAGTTTAATGGTTAAGCAATAAACCTCGTATTGTATTCCTTAATACTATGTCTAGAATTCAAATATGCTTCGCAGTTATGTTTTCAATATGCACGACTTGAAAGATACTTTAGGGAATGAAACAGTTCAAGTAAAATATCACTAACCTCAAGTGGAAGGATGATTGTTGTCGTTGTAGCTACTTGCTTATTCACATCTTCAAGTCTTCGCAATACTTGTAATGTCTCATTATCCTAATACTTTCAAGCTAACCTATACAAAGTTGACTCTAGTACATAATCAAGCGACTCTTAACATGAGTTTTGATTCACTAAAATATGACAACCAAACTTGACATACCAATACTTGGTGGATTCAACCGAGCTATGCTCTAACATATTTTGAGGCTTGTTACATTCTCCCTACCATATATCATTTTCGTCCTCGAAAATTGATCCACCATAGTCTTCAAAAACTCCCCACTTTATAGAGAATTATTATCTCTCGACTAAATGCAAGTACTGCTCATACTTACAAACACGCGAAAATTAACTCATTTCAAATGAGTCCAAAAACAACGTGAAATAAAACACAAGCCTATATGTCTTTCTACAACTAGAATTTGTGGCTCTAGGTTCACTATACCAATTTCTATTCATAAGATAATCTCTAAACTCACTATATTGAACTAAATTCTAACAAATAAGAACGTCTAAGTTTTCCGCGCTAAAATTTACAGTCTACTATTTATTAATTTATTAATTTGACGTAGTTCTATATTTGTTATACATTCATTCATATAGATAATCCATATTTGATTTCACGTAAATCTATAATGTCTAATATTTTAAAGTTTACTGTTATACAACATATAAATTCTCCAAATATTATTATCTATTATAAATTTTCTATTAACAAAATTATTGAAATACTATTACCAGCAGTGTTACTATTTTCTATATCTTTATTATTATCGTTATTAGTTTGTTGATAGTCCAGTTTGGTACATTAAGTCTTAATTCTCTAAGTATGATTTTACATTCACGTAAAGATCACTATAATTGATTTTATTTATTCATATCGAGTCTGTATACTATACATATCTTGTTAAATATTAGCGTTGGCAACTTAATATTATTTCAATCTGAGTCTGCATAAAATTATGATGTGTTCCAATAATCTTTAGATTTTGCTATTAATACAAAGTATTTTATTCATATCCAAATTTACTCTCATTTAAGTCTAACATTATACTAAGCATCCAAATACTATTATTACATCTCCTAGTGTATTTGTTTAATTTAATGATTTACTAAATCAGTTATTGAACTAAAAATAATTTGGGTACAAGATTACTAACAAATTTTGTCTTTTTAGTTTACGTTATAACCCCATGTTCTGAAGTCTTAACCTAATAAGTCTTATATTATCTATCTGGTTTCAGAATACAAGAATGTATTCCTAACTTTATTTAATTTACAGAATCTGACTATAGGTAATTACTAATAATTTTTGCGTAGCGACTTGATCATAATTATTACTTTTATCGTTATACATTTACTAATAAGATTTTTAATTAGATAAAATTCAATTTAATACTATTTGACAAGTGTTGATATTACTTTTATTATGATTATTAGTGATCTTATTATCATTTATTATTACTGACATTAGTGATCGAACTATTATCTTAACTACTCTTACAATTTAACTTTATTTATAATTTAATAGATTAATGATTGTAATTACGATAAATTATACTCTATTAGTTTCTAAATAAAAATTGGGATCTATCAGTTTACTAATAGAAGCAAGTCTTCCTAATATGAATGGTAATCCATGCTTGTAGTTGGCTTGTCCAGGTTAGCAAGACCCGACGATGGTTTCCTATGAACAAAGAAAACACAAACACACCAGAATTACAAACCTCACTATTCCCCGGTGATGGATTATTTAAGTCTTAAATAACTGAGACTAACTAATCTCTAGTTCTATAATAAAATTTCTAAACTATAATATAATTGATGTCAACCTACAATTTTTACTTCATAATTATCTATACGCAAAACAAGGAGCAAGCAATCAACATATTGAATAAATCAATCAATCAATTCAAAAATATTTTAGTTCTTGATTGTTTTTAGTGATTAAGATTTATCTCACAACTCCAACCCAGTTCTAAACTAATCTAGTTAACTATCTGTCACTGGCTAATTTTATTGTCGCCCATGTAAAATCTAATAGTGAGCTCTGATACCGGCACTGTAGCGCCCCATAAGGTAGCTGCTGACTAATCCAAGAGATTAACTATGAAATGAGGTACTAACAATCTAAAACATCTATTTAAAACACTAAGAAAGAAGTTCTAAACAAAGATTAACCCGAATCTAAACCCTTTCTGAAATAAATACAAGAACTCCTCTCAAATGATACATATTTAATAGTGAGTTGATTTACAAATAGAATAAACAACAAAATGAACATAGCGGAAGCTAACCAACTAACGAAACCAACTCCTCAAAGCTTTCATCGCCACGTGCACAACTTGATCTGTCTCTGAAACTGACAGTGGGAATGGGTGAGCACATCATCCCTAAAAGGGTGCCCAGCAGAAATAACAACTAACTTTCAAGTAATCACTAAAATGATTTGGGAACAATGCAGGTTTTGCTAAAAACAGATAAAACACGGAAAACAGATAAAGCATATTAAATTAATAATAGTACTGAAATATAAAGTTCCACCAACCAATCATTCGACAAACATTCACATTATAAATAATAGTTGAGCGACGTCTTCCTTCGGGGTAGCAAGGCATGACTGTTTCGGATTCTTCAATGATCATTAAAGCGCCCATGAGGTTTTCGTCCTCAAGTCATAAACGATATGTACCTTACCAGTACCTCATTCAACGCGCACTCTACATATCAAGTTATTCTCTCCAAACACCAAAACATAATATAATAGCTTTTGAAAGTAATTTAAAAGAACAGTAAACATTCGTGCATACAGAATAGTCCCCTCTATGAAAAAGGATTCCATAGGCTGCTTTTACGCCTCCTATGGTAATATTGGACACCTCAGTACCCACTTAAGGATACCCTCCGGACCTATTTAATATTGGATGCTTTTAAACCCCTACACAAGTGCTTAAACACTAGGTATAAAGTACGGTGAAGGAACTCATTCTACACACCAATCAAAAAGACCCTCTTCCTTTCATGCTAACAGAAAGTAAAAAATTGTAATCACTTTCCAGTCAATGGAAAGAAACACATTTTGAAGATAAATAATTACTCCCAAAACACAGATATTAGTTGTTTCTAAAGATCCAAGCCCGTCCCAAAATATAAAGGAAAACTAGTTTGTATTACACACAAATAATATATGCATACACATTTCATATACTAACAAAGATATGTGTGGATTTCACAATAGATAGATTTGTAAAACAATAATGAATACAAGAGAGTTCGTTATCAATTCCCACCTCTTTTGATGACAAGCCTTGCCTACCTCGAGATGTTCAATCCATTGGATCATCTTTTAAATCGATCATTGTTAATAAGGAGTAACTGTTAATCACAGAAGCACTCTAAGAATTAGCCAAAAGGCTCATACAAGAATCAAATCAAGATCTCATACAATTCTCTAGTTATAGGCTAAGTGAACTATCTAATTGTTCTAAACCCATCTAAAGTGTTAAACCTTTTCATCTTCCATCTTTAGCACATCTAAAGTTTACTAATTCAATTTGGTTGATTCTATAGTCCATTAGATTTGTCTTATAATTATCTACAACTCTATAAAAGGAACCAAATGCTAATTTAGACAATAAGAGTACAAAATATCAAACTATGAATACATGACACTAAGCCCAAGTCTACTAGACTCAACCCATTAAACAAGTGCTGACCCAATTGGGTCAACTAACGGTCGATGATGGTCAAATGGTTCAACGTCCAATCAAAATCCAGGGTAATTGGTCAACTCTAGTCAAATGAGTTAACTCGGTCAAGGTCCACTAGGTCAAATCTAGTTAATGAGTCAACTCAGGGTTAGACTGATTCATCTCAGTCAGATGGTCTGAGTCAGATAAGTCATCAAGACTGACTAGGATGACTAATATGCCTAATTCCTAAGCCAAACTTCTAATGCACAAATCTGATCCAACACAAAACATGCCAACACCAAAGGCCGCAAATTAACTACACACAGTTTTATAAGATATGTCTAACTTCCATCTGCATTTCAACTGAATTTCAACAATAACATCAATAGCTTCATTTCTTCTCAACAGATTCATACATCTTCACTTCCAGTTCTATTCTCTCTAACTACTGACATTACTAGCAGTACCTCCACACTTCGAAACCTAGTATCAAACTCTATAATCTCACTCCCTTTTTCTATCAAACCAATTCAATTGAAAACCACCATTTCGACATCCAACAACACCATTTTATTCTCCACCACTGAAATCTCATCAAACATCTCTGTACTTCAATTCCTTTATCATAAGCGTCACCAGAACAACCAATTATATCACCACCAACCCAGTTGAGTTTCTGGGAAAACAAAAGCTTCATCTGCAACTCAACAAAAACTACCAAACATACACATTCATCTAACTGTCACTATTACCAAATTATATTTGCACCAGCATCATCACATGAAATTCTAATTTCCAGGCAACCACCACCACTGAAACCAAATCTAACACTCAACTAACACACAACCATTAAAACCACCAGCACCATTAGAACTGCAGCTAAGCAATGAACTATCTCATCACTTGTGTTCCACCTAATGTTCATCTTCACAGATATCCATCTCAACCATTTAGCAACATCAGGTAAAATAACTTCACCTTCACTACAATCCATAACAAACCATACAGTTCATCCACAGCTCCAACTACTTCCACCTCCAAATCCATTTCTGCAATAACAACATAAACCCACTATCATAATTACAATCAACTACAACCACCAAGATACACAGCAGCAACAATAACTTCAGCCTCTTTTTGAGAGCCACTTTCAAGCTTCAGAATCACCATTATCATAAACATCATACACTTCTTCATATTTTCCTTGTTCTCAACTGTAAATCATTAACCTAATTCTTCTTCCAGAAACCCAAATTAACAGCAACCCTATTCTTTACTTCCAATTCATCTACACCCAAATCTGAAACTCAATTTCCTAAGGAAACTAAAATTAAACCCAATAAAACCATTTATTCTTCAATTAGGAACAAACCCATAAAATATAACATCAAACCAAACTCAATTTCATAAAGAAATCAAAACAGAAACCCTAATTAAATCTCCGATTTACCTTTTTCCGATCGATTCATCATTAGAACATCATCACATAGCCAATCCAATAATAACCCCTCGATTCTTCATCCCAGAACGTCACTTTATCATCATCAGTTCTACAAGAACCCTAATTCCAGAAACCCTAACCTCAATTCAACATCTACATCATCTTTTTCTTCTCATCCCCATATAAATAAACCACAGAATCAACATCTCCACTTTTGATTTAACTTACTAACAAGATTCTATGAATATCTCACACGAAAACAACTCAATTCTTATGAACTGAGTTCGACAGAGAGGAAGAAATGAAGAACAGAAGAAAAGAAGAGAGAAGAAGAAAATGAGAGAAATGCATCTCTTCGACACGTTTGGTGATGATAAGGCCAAAAAAAGTGATAAAGGCACCCAGATAAAGGATAAGGGCAGCCAGGAGGTTTAGATGCAAAAATGATTATTTTGCCCTTCTCGTTAATCTGATAATATCTTCGTCGTCCGGTATCCGATTGACACGTTTGAGTAGTCTATCTCGCATAACTTTTCGAAACCTATCTAGTGATACTATTTATCGTAACTAGATCGTTGTTAGATTAATTTTTATTAATTAACTTTCGTCTCTAATTAATCGGGTCAATAACGGCTTAGTCGTCTCATGACTGGTCTAATAGCGTTGACGAGCTTGAGGCTCGTTACATAGACTTTCATGGATACATATGCTGAATTCCTTCCTCGTCTTTCCTTGTTCTCGGTAAACGGATTTTCTTCCATCTTTCGTGCAATGCTTTGAATCTTCGTCGGTAATTATGTTTCGATGTTTTGTAGCTTCACAAACATATCGATGTCGGTTGTACTTTTTTCAATTTCTATAGGGCTAAGTGTACTCACTTAAGTTCTCTTTTGGAGCGTTCTCGCCAAGATTATTCCTTAGTTAGTGCGCAACAGTCTTCTTTGGTGATGTTGCTTCTTCTGCTAAGGTACCTTTGTTGGAGAATGAGCTGAGAAAGACTCAAAGGTCCTTAGAAGCTTATTTGCTGGATGTGAAGAAAGACAATGATGCTGCAAAGGTTGCTGTGGAGGGAAGCAAAGCGGCTGACTCTGCTTTGGCTTCTGAATCCTCCAAATTTATAGGTTTGTTCTTTCCCCCTTTTAGCTTCGTTTTCATTTTTGTCTGGTAGCATGATCCTGAGAGTACCTACGCCTGCCAGTTGGTAGCTCCGGTGAGCTTAGAAACCTTCGGGAGCAAGTGGCCAAGTTGACCTCCGATGTTTGGTATTATCAGAAGAAGTCTGATAGGTTAATGAACGAGACTGTTCATAATGAGGCCCAAATTTCCCTTGAGTCTACTCATAACTCAGACCTTGTGAAGAAGATGGATCTCCTTCGTAAAGAGTGTGATGAAACCTTAAGTGGAAAGAGGATCTCATATTAAAGCAAAATGAGGATATTTCCTTAGTTGAAAAACCTCTCTCAGGTTAAGATATTATCCGCCAATAGCATCATGCAGACTTTGAAGATGCCTGTGTTTCCTTAGCTAAAGTTACCGCCGAACGTAACGTATTATCCTCTGAGGTTCGTTCCCTTAAGGAAAAACTTAGTGAGGTTTCTTCAGTGTCCCCTTCCGCATCCCATGCATCTATACTCAAAAGATTGGAAGAGTTAGAGGATGTTTACCGAGTCTTATCCTCCGAGAATGCTTCGCTCCAGATAGATGTTAAAGATCTCGACCGAATGTGATACTTTGGCTGAGGATCTTAATGCTGCCGAGGAAGAACTTGCCGAAGCTGAGCGTAGTTTAGAAGATTCCCTTAGCCATGCCGGAGGTAGATTAGGGGCTTATTTTTTCTATAACCTCTTTTATGCCTCGTATTGTTTCCTTTTCGTTTCTCGCTCATCCCTGTATGTCCTCAGGTCTCCAGGAATTGCTCATAGATATGAATTCCAAGGTCAGTCACCTTGAGATCCAAGTATCTTCATTGGGGATAGCTCGTCAGTTTGATGCTGCTTCAAAGTTCAAGTATGAGGCACTTCGGAAAGCCAATAAACAACTAAGTGCTAAGATGATGGAGCTTCATCAGAAATTAATTTCTGATTTGGAGGCTCAGGCTTCTCGAATGAAGGTGGAAACGAGCATTCAACTATCGATTATATCAATAACGCCTTTGCTGAAGCTGAACGCCAAGCTGGTGGAGTTGTCTTTGATCGTCTCCCTTACCCTTGATTCAGTTGTTTGAACTTTGTTTAAGTAAACTTATTCATGTTGTTCATGTCCTCAGCCGAGGTATCTTCTTTAGCTGAGATGTCTCAGTACTTTGAAACAATGTTTTTTGGTGCTTGAACCTTTTTGTTGTCTGCCATGCAACTTTGTAAGAAATGTTAGACATATTTTGGTAAAATTATTACTTCACCTATATTTTTGTATGAATTTTTCGTTTAAACATAATGTGTCTAACCGATCGCACAATCAAGTCATCACAAGGTGCTAAGGTATGTTTAACCTTTGGGGAAACATTCAACGTCCTACCAAGATAATATCCTTTGGCCAGAAGGTACGAGTCCAATTTTGTGCACACTCCGTTAAAGAGTGTGCACGAAAAAAAAATGATCTTAACAACCCGTTAACTAATGAATATATTTTTATTTTAGTTTTATTTTAAGTTTAAGAATGGTAACAGAATATATATCATCTAATGATACCTAAAATATAGGATCTTAAAAAAGGATATAGATAACTAATATTGACTTTCAAATATTCGCATGGATTAGACTAATTAACAAATCAAGCAAACATGGTTCAACAATGTTGATCCCGCAATCTAACAGGTTGTCCTCTTGATATGAGTTTCCAGCTTTCACAATACGTAGTGAAGGTAAGAAAGAACCTAAAACACTCCCTCCCTGGCCACTTCCAGGTGCATGAAACTTCACTAACAAGCCACGATCATGAAAAAGAGTGTGTTTCCTGCACTTCCACCGAAGAGGAAGAAGTTTCTTGAACAGAACCGGCAATTACCCGACCAAGAACAAGCTTGGAGATGAGCTTAGCAATGAAGTCGAAAAACTGTTAATGCGCGGGTGCCTAACATACAAATTCAAAGAACAAAAAAGGGGGGAAAATGAACTTATTACAGAAGAAGAATATGAAACTTAAGAAATCCATAATAGCATTAAGAAGAATCTATTCAAGAGTTGCTGTATCTCTTAATGATAATCACAAAATAATAATAATACTTAATTAGTATGATAATCACAAAATTCAACATCACATTAACAAAAATTAAATTCGTCATCACGTTTTGTACAAATTAAGAGTTTGACATTTTAGGAATCCCGTACTTTAGGTATTACAAGATATTGTATATAATATTTTAAATTAAAAAAAAAAACTAATTTTATTAATTAGTTAACTGGCTGTTAAGATGAGCCAATAGAATCACTTTGTTTCGTGCACACTCTTACGTGGACAATAATTTTCATGTACCCTACGCGTCCAACGCGAAGGCTACTTTATTTCGACAGGGTATCTCTATAGGGGATATCTTATCTTTTCTTATACCTCATGGAAGGAGCCGTCGCCCCTAGGATCCGAGATTGACATATGCGAAGTTATGCCTTTCCTTGTCTCATCGTCACTCCTGATGGTGGGCGTCTATTCTAACCCAATGTATATAAATTAAAGATATTTTAGTTTTTAAAGTTTCTTTCATTGATTATTAAGGTTTATAATACCTTCTTCCCAAGGACAGAACACGGTGGGCTTCTGCCCATACCTTTCTTCTCCTGATTAATTACCATTCTCTTAGGGGTAGTACTTTTTTAAGTACATCGCATTCCAAGGTTGTTGTAGCACTTCTCCTTTTACGGTTCTCAGGTAGTAAGATCTTTTTCCGACGATGTCATGTATGATGTAGGGTCTGTCCCATGTCGGAGCTAGTTTTCCCCACTCCTTTTTTCTTTGATATGGTGGTATCTGACATAGTACGTACTCCTCGACCACAAAGTTCTGAGGGATGACCTTCTTGTTGTATATCACCATTTTTTGCATGGATACCTCGCTTCTTTCTTCAAGGTCATACAGCTTTTCTAACATCAAGTTTGTTGTTATATTTTTCTCCCAAGCCTCTGTCTTTGTTGTTGGAAGTATAACCTCTGTTGGGATGACTGCTTCGGCTCCGTAGGTTAGTAAAAATGAAGTTTCTCCCGTAATTGACCTTATTGTTGTTCGATAAGCCCATAGAACATTGTGTAACTGTTCACACCACCTCATTTTTCTTCTTTAAGTTCATTGATATGTCCTTGTTAGTTGCCTCCGCTTGCCCATTGCCTTTAGGATAGACATGAGTTGACTTGTTCTTTTGAATGTTGAAGGTGTCAAACAACATGTCAATGTTCTTTCCTTATAGTTGTTTTCCATTGTCTGAGACTATGGCTGCTGGTATCCAAAAACCTGCATATGATTTGCTCAAATAAGAATTTGAAGACATCGGTGTCTCTGACCAAAGGCTTTGCCTTCACCCACTCGGTGAAGTAGTCAGAAGCCACGATGAGGTATTTCCTTTTCAATGTTCCCTCTATCAAGGGTCCAACTATATCAACCACCCATTTGACGAACGACCAAGGGATGATAACCGAGTTAAGCTCCGTTGCTGGTGCTGTAATCTTCTTGGAAAAATGTTGGTACATTTCACACCGCTTAGTCATGTTCTTTGAATCCTCGTCCATGCTTAGCCTGTAGTATCCTTGCGTTTTGGCTTTAATTGCCAATGATCTTCTTCTTCTATGATTGCCAGCATCTCCGTTGTGTGTATCATGGAGTACTCTTCTTCCTTCGGTTCATGAGAGGCATCGCATTAGGGGTCCGAGAAATGACCTCCTATACAAGACTCCATCACGAAGGCTATCATGGTTTCCTTTGACATGAGTTTCCGAGCTTCTTTTACGTCTGTTGGTAACGTACCTTTGTCAAGGTACTAGTGAATTGGAATTCTACTATCATTTTCCGCCTTGTTTCCCTCGCCTTCTTCTGGCATGGATTGATCTTCGTCCGACTCTTTTGCTTCTTCGTCTAATTTCTTCATTTTTTTCGTTTATTTCTTCCTTGTTTGTTGTCATGTATTGAGATGTACAATGACAATATTGGAGGGTAACCTCCTGATTCTCACAAATCAAGCCTTCAGGTTCAATGAAGAACACTGCCTAAAATCGTTAAACGATTCAATTTCATTGATATTCAGATGAGGTTTCATTACAGACTCTCTAGCCTTAAATATCTAAGTTAACCCATTCATAACAATCTAACGACCACTGGCAACCCAGATGGTTGCATCCTAACCATCCCATACAGTTGATAAAGGCAACTATAATTTGGCTAAAGGCTACCAACACAAGTAATACTAATCATTAACATTGAAGATGATATGGGCAACCTCCTACCATATCCGGGTACATGACAATACCTTCCCCTTCAAAACGTCCTTGTCCTCAAGGACGAGTGTTAAGGATGAAATCCTTGTTTTCCATTAGCTTGTCATGATAGTTGGAGAACAAGAGTAAACAGGCTCAACAGCCCACTGACCCTTCTCTCCCCCCGAGTTTGCTTGATCACATGTGGTGGTAGTTACTTTCCTGCATTCAATCAACAAGCCTAACTTCCCTGCGGTTGTCTTCCAAAAGCAAACAGACCTGCAATCTTCATAACTCTCAGCTCGGGATAAATCCATATAAGCGCCACTTGAAACTGTAGTATAGGCCTTGAGTTCACTATGCTCAGGAGGAAGAACTTCAAAAAGAAAACTCCTATGACTTCCACAAATCCACCCACTTGTCTCATTACAATTAGAGTGTAAGTCCTTCAGCTGCACAAGAACTACCAACACCACTTGTGTGAATACCATGATAAAGGGCCCTGTTTCAGACCCTATACCAATCTCAACCTGACCAGTAATTCGCACCAGTACATTCTCGAGCTGAGCATCAAAATTTGCTGCAAACTTCCACCTCGAAGAGACTACCATCAGTAATGCAATGGGAAGTTGGATATCACAGTGTAGAGATAATTTCCCTCTATGCTGACAGGTACAAGTTATATATAATAAAAATTCTCCCCTATTTGATATATCCAACCCCCACGTATAAGTGTAACAAAGGAGGGAATATTCAATCCAATCAAATTTGTAGAAATCGATCAGCATCTTGCAGCAGGGAGTAACATGCCAGGCAGAATGAAACATGGGCAGATAACTACAAATGAACATCCCGACTTGCGATATAATTCTGTCTGGAGTCGTAAGTCTTCCACAAACTTCAGATGAAAGCCATAGAAATTGCAAGCGTAAACCTATTCTGGATAGATGAAAATGACTGCTCACATTTGTATGAACTGGAAAATGAAGCACCAAGAGAATTTCACACTGTTTCGAAAGAGACTGTAGCACAAGTTTGTTGCTCTCTGACATTTCTACATACATATTACCGTTATTACCATTATTCCCAGCTTCAGCATACATCAACAGAAATACAAACATAACCAGCAGCCTTCTTTCACAGAATTCCGCTCCTATACCATCCCTCTTAAGCTGATGAAACAAATCCAACAATGGATTGTAATAAGAATTGAAATGCTGGGTATCCTTAAAAGTGTTGATACCAAACCAACAATAATTCGAGGTTGCCTTTATAAACCGTTGGCGAGTATTGTGACACACATACCATATGCCTGGATAGTACAATTTGAACTTCCACTTTAAATAGTCCATTGACCTTAATGCAATAAAGAAGTGGGTTTTCACAGTTTCAACATGAATTCCCACTATGCTTGCAAGAATTTTTAAAATATTTGTCACACTACATAAGTCTGTAGGTAATAGTTTGAATGCTCACCTAAAAGATTTGTATGTCCTTGACATATATGTGAGTGATGAGGGAGAAATGTAAGCAGAAACTTCAGTGGGCATAAGTTGTATTCCCCAAACCCTTAATAGATCACAGCACAATTCCAGAATGAAAAGATTAACCCAGGCAGAGTTTCCATGTGCTTGTACTACCCCACATGTATACCTTGCCTTAATGCCATTCTGAACGTGCACCAAACTTACTAGCCATTTAGATTTAATGAGTTGCTTGAGGTCCTTCATCGCAAGTAGTATCCTCATACTTACAGTTAGGATACCAACATTCAATACTCCAGGAGATGCAACATTTTTCTCACCCCATAAACCAAACAATCGACAACAATAAGATAGAAAATATAGAGTTACCTTATTACTCATTTCTCCAACTTGAAAGGTTTTAGAGATCTCTTGTGTAAAGCTTGAATAACACCAGCTCAAAAGATAACCCAGTCGTCTCACCATTGCGAAAAATGGCCAAGGAAGCATGGATACATGTTTAAATTCCAGCAAAACACTTTGTGATACATCTGTATGTTCTTGCGAACCAACACCAACCTTCAACAATTCATCATAAAGGACCCTTGCAGCAGCAGCTAAACCAAGTTGAATATGAAACATATTATCACCTGCACCACAAGTCTTCTCACTTGCATCTATTTTCAGGTCTAGAAGCATAACTGTAATTCTGATTATACTACCTCTCTGTGTCAGTTTTGCAATTACATTACCCCCATGACCACTGAGATCATCCTTGAATAACACAAACAAACTGAACATATGAACTGAAATTTTAGCTGGTAACCATGTCTGACAAGCAGCTTAGTCATCAAATTCCTATCGCTTACTCCCATTAAAATAGACTCGATAATAAAAAACAGACAAGAAGTAACTGCATCGAAGTAGTATTTGTAATCACCAACAAAAGATAACCCCTTAATAAGCTGAAAATATTTTCCCCGGTCGAATACTTTATCAGCAGACTTGAAACAGTGGTAAGAAAATTTCCCAGTAGGCAGTGTGTCAGAAAAAAATTTATGCTCAAAACATACTGTATCCATTGAAAGCATTTTAGCAAACAGATTCCAACCAGTGCCAGATCGTCTACCATTAGCTAACATACAAGCAATTGGATCACTGTACATCGAATTTGACCAGTACCCATGTTTGTGAATCAACTCTTGAACAAGTTCTCTATAGTATCCATCCAAAATTTTCAAACACACATAGAATTTAGACCCAAACTCATGATAACATTTAGCAAAATAAGAATTCCCTAAATAGAGCTCGATCTTCTTTCCTCGATCGAATAATAAACGGGTAAAATCAAAAAGAAGAGTAAAAAATCCTTACAATTCAATTCTCTGTGGATAATGATTAACTCCTTTAAGCTTTCAAGTTTCCAATAACTAACCTCCACCATTTGAACATGATCCTCTCTGTCGAAATCAATCACTTCGGTTTTGGAGATAATTTGAGTATCATCCTTTTCTTCATCGAATAAAAAAGAAGAAACAATCAATTCATCGAGCGAATCGAGCCAATCAACAATCAATTCCGCAACCACAAACATCTCTTCAGTCTTTGATTCTTCTGGAACCCCAGCTTCTTCCCTTGTTGGTTCTTCAGAGTGAATTTCTTCTTGAATCTGTTGCGCTTCAATAACCCCACGGATCGACTCTAACTGCTTCTCTGCCCTCTCGATGAGCTTCAAAAATTTCCTAAGATTATACTCTCGAGTCGGAGAGTCATATTCTCTGAAATGAGTATCATACAACCACTGTAGATTTAGTATATCATCCCTGAGTTGCTTCTCCTTCTTCATCGCATCAAGCTCCATGGATCGAAACCAATCTGATACCAATTTTCATGTACTGAGATGTACAATGACAATATTGGAAGGGTAACCTCCTGATTCTCATGAATCAAGCCTTCAGGTTCAATGAAGAACACTGCTTAAAATCGTTAAACGATTCAATTTCATTAATATTCAGATAGGTTTCATTACAGACTCTCTAGTCTTAAATAACTACGTTAACCCATACATAACAATCGAACGACCACTGGCAACCCAGATGGTTGCATCCTAACCCTCACATACAGTTGATAAAGGCAACTATAATTTGGCTAAAGGCTACCAACACAAGTAATACTAATCATTAACATTGAAGATGATATGGGCAACCTTCTACCATAGCCGGGTACATGACATTTGCTTCTATCATGTCCCGAATACGGACGGCTAATGCCTCCTATCCGCCTGAGATTGGTCCTTCTATTGAAGGTTGGTATATCCTTCAAATTTGTACGACGGTGGTGTTTCGATCCCTTAGCATAGAGGATATAAATGCTAAGGAATCCGCGTGTTTGTTGTCCTTTCGGCAAACATGCCTGAATATTACGTTGTTTATTTCGGCTGCATATTCCTTGTAGATGGTGGATTTTCGACAAAGGATAAAATCGTAAAACCATAATTATACATGCTCCTGATCCAGCAATCAGATGAGTATTGAGGCTCATGTCTCTCATTGAAGCATGAAAGCTCATGCCATAAAATCTTTGACTGAGAATACTTTCTCTCAGAGTATATGTAGATGTGTAGTCACTCAGCTGAGGCAACGACACATCTCATAAATACTGAGCAATTTCAGTAATTACTTCTATATAGAATCGAAGGATTGGACGGCTCCTAGACAGCTTGCCTGCTAGTATAGAGCAATAACGTCTTCAGGGTGCAACAAGGTTTTCCCCGACTATATAAAGGAAATATGACGTTTCAACAAGCTCATGTTTCTCAATTCTCAGATAATTAATGCTCCTAGACAGCATGCCTACTAGTATAAAGCCATTAATTAATTATCTCTAATCGCTAACTGAATATTCAATAATATTCTACGATTCTTCGTAATATTTCGTCACTTCAATTCGTGGTTCTTCCCAGCAGTATTCCACGGGTTAGTGATAAATGTTCAACGTACGGGCATCTGAGCCGCTATCGAGTAGGCCCCGACCAAAATGGTGCAAGTGCACTCAGCAATAATGTACAAACGATCACTTGAATGCACGAAGGTGCATTCCAAAACACGAAGGAACGATGAACCTATACAAAATAAGAAGAAAATAATAAATAATAAAATATTAATTGAGGCGCCAAGGGACTGGGCCCATCGGCCGGCCAGTCGTGTCGTGGCCAGTCCACGCCCAGTTTTATATTTTATCATATTTTTATTATTTTCCTTGATCTCATGAAAATCTCTTCATTTGAGCAAATATCCTTCGTTTCATGAAAACTTCTTAAATTCATGAAATTTTCCTCAAGTCATGAAAAATAATATAAAATTAGGGAAACTCGTGGGACCGGGCCCTAACCGGACGGTCCTGCCCTAGCCGGTCCCACACACGCCCCTTATTTCATTATTATTATTATTATTATTTATGTTTCCTTCATCTCATGGAAACTCCTTGATTTCAACAAATTCCTTGGTTTCAACAAACTCCTTGGTTTTATGATATTTCCCTAAAATCATGAAAAATATTATAAAATTAGGGAAAGTGCCTTGGGACCGAGCTCCTTGGACAGCCGGCCATGCCTTGGCCATAGCCGGTCCCACACTTCATGACTCCCTATTTTTATTATTATTATTTCCATAATCTCATGGAAATTCCCTAACCTCATGAAATTCGTCAGTTTCATGGTATTTCCTTCAGATCAGGGAAAATACATAAAACTGGGAAAGGTGCTGCGGGACCAAGCTTTCTAGCTGGCCGGCCATTCCCTAGCCGTGGCCGGTCCCATACCTTGCAATTCCCTATTTTATTAATTATATTTCATCATCTCATGAAGATTCCCCGGTTTCAGCAAGACCCTGAATCCTTCATATTTTCTCAAAATGTTGCTCAAACGCGCATCAGAAAATATCAAAACTCTCAGGATTGAGACACGGACATTATGGTGACACAGGCATATCTCCTTGACTGACCAAGGCCGGCCCTAGGGTTTGCAAATAGCCGGTCCCACATTTTTAATAATTTTGACCTAATTTTCTCAATTGCTCATATTAGGTCCAAACTCTTCTCAAACAACTGGGAGTTTGCTCAAACGACCATCAGATGGTCCCACGAAAACCAAGAGTCGGTACCATGACTCCTTGGTCGGTCCCTCATCTATCCATAATCAGGTTTTACTACCTAACGCTCACACGAGCATTATTTCAATAAATGATTAAACCAACATTTAATCATCCTTTCACCAACTGGTCTTCATGAGACTTTGGTATTTTGCTCATTTGAGCATCTGGGTGTTACATGGTCGACTCGTCATCCCATGTAGCCGGTCCCTCCTTCACTCTGTGGTTGATTTTCAATAAATCACCAATTGATCAAAAATTAGGGTTTCGAATCCAGAGCTCTGCAAAACATAATTCTGAGCAGATTCAAATAATAATAATTTTATGATGATCCAGTGATCAACACCTTTATTATTATGCTCGACCTAGCTGTCAGTATCTTAAATTAATATTTTATTTTTGTCCTGCCACCAAGAATTTATTAGATGAGCAACATTTGCTCAGATCAGCAATATTTGCTCAGACTAAGGGAATATTGGTTCAACTATCAATATTCAACAATTCAGCAGCACAGTTTGCTCGTTTTAGGTTATCACCATTTATTCGACAATGACACCTTTGTCTCAACAGACATGGTTCAATTCATGAGTTTCAGAACATTTGCAAATCATGTTCAACTCAGTAATACAAGGACTCATCGTTCCATAAAGTCAGCAACTGACTCCACAATCGAGACATCAATCGTGTCACATGGGGGGATTAGGGTTTTGGTATGGAGGTCTACGACACGTGTTCATACACACGACAAATGTGATCAAGTCGTGTAATCAGTTGGAAGAGTTAGCAAAACAGTGGATGGGAAATCAACCAAGTCTCTGCATGATGAGCAACTGGTTTTGACACTACTTCCCACTTCCCCACTCTTTGACTTCAGCAACTGTCACACTTCATGGGATCAAGGTGTTTACAATTCCAGCAATATAAAAGGTCTCTGAATCCTGATTGAAACAGACAAGAATTTCTCGACAAGTTCATACAGACAATCTTTCGTCTACACGAACTCATCGTCCGAGCAATCACTCTCAACTGAGTAAATTCAATCATTCGGAACTTTCTTACGCAGAATATACAACACACCTACAATCTCAATCACCATTGATCCCACACATTTCTCATCTTCCCTCCTACAGATCAACCCATCCTCTCTTGTGACCGAATTGACTCTAGAACGACCATTGTCTTGGTTTAGGCTGGAGTCCTACAGATTGATCTCTCTAACTTAAAGCACTCCCTTCTTGTAGTGTATCTGTGTGAGGTTGAGCATTTGATCGGTTCAAGGAGTCCCCTCCGCACGGTCATCTCCTCGATTTCGTAAAAACCAGCAAATCGTTTTTCCCCATCTACAGATTGGCGACACGGTGGGAGATTAATCTTTCGGTTGCAATCTCAAGCTTTCACAAGATGGTTGGTCTTAGGATTAATTCAATTGCTCCAGATCCCATCAAGAATCTCTCGAATGGTAATGTTCCTCACGTTCCTTCGAACAATTCTGGTTACAATGAACTTTCGTATTTTACTACTCCATTTATCTCTGTTGAATCAAACGATGGAGAAATCCCAACTTTGGCTGAACTAGCGCGGAGACAAAGCAATTTCTCAAGAAACGTGGACAGATCAAAAGGAGCAATTGACAATCTGTTCACCTTCTTAGTGCACGTGACAAGAATGCTCGAAGCAGAAGTGGTGGAGCGCCCAAATGCTCCAACTGATGACCTTCCTCAAACCACTTACGAGAAGCCGGTGGACCAGGAGGTTGCACAATTGATCAAAAATTTGTGTAAACTCTTACACTTATCCAGAGAACAACGCACAAACACGTTTGCTTCACTTAACCAGATATCATCAGACATGCATCTAACTCCATCATGCCTAGCAGTCGAAGAGACATCCATGGTGTCTGAGCATTCGATCAACAACATCATATTCGGAGAAGAAGACCGCATGGCAGATGAAGGGCATAATCGATCCTTATACGTGACATGTTTTATCAAAGACTCTGAATTCAAGAGGGCTCTCGTTGATACAGGCGCTTCCACAAATATCATTACCATGAAGACTCTCAAAGCAGCCAAATTCCCACAGAATAAAATTATTCGTCATCCCATCTTGACGGGATTTGAAGGAAGCTAGATCCATACATATGTATATGCATACATAGACCTGAGGGTAGGGCCTATTCAATCAAAGGCCAAATTTCATGTGATCGAACAAGAGCCTGATTACCACATGATACTTGGAAGACCGTGGCTTCATGATAATAAAGTGGTTCCTTCAACATACCATCAATGCATGAAGGCTCTGCTCAATAACAATATTTTTCGCATTGCATCTTCGTCATCTCCTTACGCTCCGGTCTATGACATTGAATTCCTTGAGTCTCAAAAGGACATCCCTGAACCTCCAAGGAATATCTACAGTACTCCACTCCCGAGATGGGAATCCATTGAAAAATCTGCTAAAAAACCATCATCTTCAGGCGTTAAACCTATTAAGTCATTTGCTACACCAGTCAAGCATCGTAAAGATCAGGCTACAACGCCAAGATCCAACTTCATAGCCAGTTATGATGCATAAGGGAGGGTCACGTACCGCCGGCGCAAATATTAGCAATTAATAGGGGAGAACAATGAAAAGTCTCCCCGCCTTGAAGAATCATATCAGAGTGAACAATCACCTGAGGAAGAGATTCAAGATGCTCCACGATAATTGGAAGATGTCACTGATTCTACTACTGATGACCTCGAAACGATCAACATCGGGACGGAGGATGATCCAAGGCAAATCTTGATTAGTTCTGCATTATCACAGGAAGAGCGGGATGGACTGATAAGTCTGTTAAAAGAATATCAGGATATCTTTGCTTGGACATACAAAGAGATTCCTGGTCTTGACGAAAAATTGGTCACTCATCATCTGCACATCACTCCTCGCTCTAAAGCTTTCAAACAGTCGCCTAGGCAGTTCAGACATGAAGTTGAGGAGAAAATCAAAGTCTAAATTCAGAAACTACTGGCGGCAGGGTTTATCAATCCCATTCAGCATCCAACATGGCTGGTGAATGTTGTTCCTGTCAAGAAGAAAAATGGTCAAATCAGATGTTGTGTTGATTTCAGGAACCTTAATAAATGTTGTCCAAAAGATGATTTTCCTCTACCCAACATTGACATGCTCGTTGATATAACCAGTGGTCACGGTATGTTCTCATTCATGGATGGTTACAGTGGATACAACCAGATCAAGATGTACAAACATGATGCCAACAAAACTGCATTTCGTACTCCATTGGGAATTTTCATTACATTGTGATGTCCTTTGGATTAAAGAACGCAGGTTCTACTTATCAACGGGCTATGACTGCCATATTCCACGACATGATGCACAAGCAAGTGGAAGACTATGTTGATGATGTGGTGGTAAAGTCGAAGACTCGAGCATCCCACTTAGAAGTTCTGAGAAAAGTTTTCGAAATATGCAAGGAATACAAGTTAAAGATGAATCCTCTGAAATGTGCCTTTGGTGTCTCCTCCAGAAAGTTTCTAGAATTCCTGGTCACTTCAGAAGGAATCAAAGTCGATCCAGACAAAATGAAAGCCATTACTACCATGCCTCCTCCATGCACTATGAAATAACTCCAGAGTTTTATGGGAAAAGTAAATTATATTCGACGCTTCATCCCTGGACTGGCTCAACTCGTTGCTTCGTTCACCCCTCTGTTGAAGAAAGGAGCGAGTTTTGCATGGACAATTTTCTAACAAGAAGCGTTACAGAAAATACAGCAAATACTGTTATCACATGTTGTCATGAAATCTCCAGTGCAAGGACGGCCACTAATACTTTACATAGCTTCCAGTGACGTCTCTATCGTGGCACTTCTTGCTCAAGAAGACGAAGAAGGTGTCGAACATCCAATTTATTACTTCAGTCGTACGATGAGAGATGCTCAGCTCCGATACCCAAAAGTCGAAAGAGCATGTCTAGCGTTGGTACATGTAATCTAGAAATTCAGGCACTATTTGTTATCCAACAGAGTCGTGCTCGTTTCCAAGGCCGACCCCATAAAATTTCTACTGTCAAAGCCAGCCTTGATGGGGAGACCGGCAAAGTGGCTACTGCAGATGTTAGAATTTGACATAGCATGTGTACCGCCCAAAGCAATCAAAGGACAAGCAGTTGCAGACTTGCTTGCTGCTTTTCTAGGGGAAGATGCAACAATGTTACACGAAGATGTGCCCGGCGAGTTTCCAGAAATCTTAATCATCAGAGAAGAGTCGTGGCTTTTATACTTTGACGGGTCCGCCACCCCTAGCAATGATACTGGAGGAGCGGGAGTGGTAATAGTATGTCCATCTGGTGAAGTCTTCTCACACTCATTCAAGTTGGATTTCCCTTGCACTAAAAATTTAGCGGAATATGAAGCTTTCTTACTAGGCCTGTCCTTGGCCAAGCAAGCAGGAGAAACACACCTTGAGATAAGAGGAGATTCAAAACTACTTTTCAATCAAATGAATAGAGCATACTCTCTCAAAGAAATCACACTCCCCCCTTTTAGAGCTGAAGCTCAGTGGATATTAGCTCATTTTGATGATGCAATAATTGTCCACACTGGACGAACTGATAATATGCATGATGATTGTCTAGCAACTCTCGCTTCCAAACTACAGTTCGAAGAAGCAGAGAAAATAATCACAGTACATAGGTGTGCCGTGTCATCTACTTAGCTCCCTCAAGTCGAAGACATTCAAGCAAACGATTGGAGGGCGCCTATTATTCATGAACTGAGCAGTTCTCTTTCAGAAGGGAAAGTCAGTCTCAAAGAACTAAAGAATTATTTCTTGCTTCATGGAGCGTTATACTATCGGAATCCTGACGGGTCTTTATCACGATGCCTTGGAAGCGACGAAGCGAATGAACAACTCAAACACATACATGAAGAGATCTGCGGACAGACGTTGGTGGTAACACTTTACAGAAAGCTTCAAAGGATGGGATACTATTGGCCTTCCATGGAAGTTCAGTCAATAACTCTGCAAAGATCTTGTCCCAACTTTGACAGTACACCACACTGGAGACTGGAGGGAACCTTACATCAAGTACCTTCAGGACAATGAGATGTCGTTGGAAAAGAAGGAAACAGTCAAACTCATTCAGAGATCTAAAAGGTTTTCCTTTCTTGGCGGAATCTTATACCGCAAAAGCTTTGGTAGGAATTTTACTGTGATGCTTAGCTGAGCATGAAATCCCAACAATTTTAAAAGAAATGCACGACGGAGAACATCAAGGAAAAAGGAAACTATTTCTCCAGATTCATGAGAAGTATTATTGGCCGACCATGGAAGACGATGCAGCTGCATACGTCCAGAGATGTCACAAATGCCAAATCCATGGTAATCTCATCCACACTCCTTGTCTCCCATTGAATTATGTGAATAGTCCATGGATTTTCTACAGCTGGGGACTGGATATCATAGGGAAAATCAATCCAGCGTCTTCAAAACAGGATGAGTACATCATCACTACAACATAGTATTTTACCAAGTGGGTTGAAGCTATACCTCTTCGGAGCACCACTGGAGTCACAATTGCAGCTTCCATCAAGGAACACATAATATGCAGGTTCGGCATTCCTAAGCATATTATCACTGATAATGGAACTCCTTTTGCCAATAAACACGTGACAAAATTTCTCGAGGAATACGGCATCAAACAAGTTTTCTCCACGCCATACTATACCCAAGGAAACGGACAAGCAGAGAGCACCAACAAAACCTTGATCCGGATTCTCAACCGAACAATTCATGATAATCCTCGAATGTGGCATGGACAATTTCCTATGGATTTATGGGCCTACCGGACTGCACCAAGGAGTTCAATGGGAACTTCACCATACTCTATTGTCTATGGAGCTGACGCCATACTCCCAACAGAAATTAAGATTCCTTCAGCAAGGATCGCCACATCTAGTGGAGTACAATGGGATGAAGCGGAAGTGTCGAACTCAAGGATCGCCGAACTGGACATGCTTGAGTCAAAGAGGGCTAAGGTAGGAAAATATGTGGAATCATACAAACAAAGGATCTTCAGATCTTACAACAAAATGGTAAGACCTCGAACTTTCCAAGTAGGAGATTTGGTGCTAAAGACCGCAAAACACATTCAACAAGATATGTCTGCTCCCAAGTTCTCTCCAAAATGGGAAGGACCATATGTAATCATCAAGGAAGTTTTCAGTGGATATTACAAGATCTTAGCCATTGGTGGAGGAGTGGAAGGAAATATCATCAACAGTAAATGGCTCAAAGCATATTATGCCTGATCCATGGAAAACCATTACCTTTTCATTATTTCAAGCATTTCTCAGAATGTAATTTATATTCCTCCAAAGAGTATGCAAAAATACTCCTTTGTTCATTAAACATTTCATAAATGAACAAAAATTCTTTCCACGATCAATCATTCTACCTAAGAAAAAATCCTAAACCTATTTGAAAACAACAATCATAAATGCTCACTCAGAGTGAGGCATCCAGCAAAGAGTAATTCTTAAAAACATCCATGTCAAGCTTCTTTTGAAAGTTTCTGGTCTTCCCATTCAAGTCATGGACAACCTTCTCGACTCTTGCTTATTCCAAGACAAGTGCCTTCTCCTCCTCCAAGAAAACAGTTGTGGTAGAAATCTCATCAGCAGCAGCCGCCGCGCTGTGAATTTTGATCAGCTCGAGCAGATGACGAAACCAGCTTATGTTGAACCGCAAGGTTTCACATTTTGAAATCATCTCATCCCACCTGTGCAGTTCATGATTCTTGACATCTCGTAGATTCATCTCCTTCATCTCTTCAATGATCGGTAACAATCCGACAATCGTAGTCAGAAGGTTTGGGAGAAAGCCTCTCCATATTTTCGTTGTAGCAATGTGCCCGTACCGTCTCAAAATTTTGGTATACAGAAGTACGTGACATTTGGGAATGACGAATCCACCAATTACTTCATTATTTGGGGAAGTATTAGTCATGGGAGCTTCAAAGGGGAGTCCATCTATTGGATACTCATGAACGTGAGTTCTAACCCCAGCCTCCACGGAATCAGTAGAGTCCTCGTTAACATAGTTGCTGCTATTGTCAACCACGACCAAGGACTTCCCATTCCTCCTCTTTCTAGCATCAACGACAACACGAACATCAACATGCGATGAAGTAAATGAGTGTTTATTGAGCATGGAGAATCTCAGCAGAGAAGTTATGGAATTACTTACGGATGCTCCAGTTTCAGCATGAGATGACCTATACCGGGCAGGGGATTTAACAGTCCGCTTAGGCCTCAAATTATGGAAAGAAGAGGGATTCTTATGATCATCCTGCATAAGTTATTTTTCTATGATCAATAATTCTGATCAAATGAAGATGAAGAAAATATATAGAACGACTTACTGAAGCAGACGCTTCTACTTTATGCTTTAATTGAGGTTCGTTTCGAGAAGAAACCTACTGCTGGACATGGCGAGGAGAGGTATGATTGTGATCAAAATTACTTCTGATAATGCACTAGGAAGGAAAAGAGATGCCGTTTAAATAGAAAAATCTAAACATTGAAGGTCTGGATGCTTATCCTATAGTGGATATAGTCAAATCTATTGCGGTTTTTATTGAAACCCTAATTCTCGAATCAGTGTATCCGGTATCATAGAAAAAGTGCGACAATACTGGGGATTGATAGCTCATGCGTATTCAACATGAAAATACTATGGACTAATACTTCGGATGTAATCAGTTGCAACCGTGATATGACAGGTCACGTGTCTCCTCCTAGACGGTTGTATAATCATGCTTCATGGATAATTATTGTCTACATGGACATTGGTCCATCCGATTCAGATGTGAAGAAGATTTGGCGAAAGATACGACAAGGGATTATGGTTCAAAAATAATCTCTAAAGAAATCTCTCTACATAAAGACTGCTCAAATAACCAGAAAATGTCTACTTCGACAAAAACAAATAATCTCAGAGAAATTCACGAGCAAGACTACTCGTCAGATTCATCAGATTTTCCAGAATTATCAGATTCATCATCATCATCTTTCTCGGAGTCCTCTTCAAATTCTTCATCGGAATCACTATCCGGGCCATTGACGAAGTCTGGATGAATCTCAGGATCGCTATACAAGGAATCCCAGTAATCTTCTTTTTCACGCTCAGCTTCAAGGTCATCTTTGACTAGTTTCTTGATCTCCTTGGTACGCTGGTCTGGCTTAATCTTGAGATCTCGTGGCACCCATATGAGTTCATCTTCCGAAGCATCAGAGTCAGAGGGTACGCCGTCAGCTCGAGATCGAAGTTTCTCCTCAGCTGCTAGCACTCTACGCTGGACCCGGTCCCTTCTTCGTCGATAATCATCCATCCCGTGACCCGTCATCTTCGGCTTTTTTCTTCATGAGCTCAGCATAAGTAACTCTATGGTTATTAAGAGGCGCACTATGCTTCGCTCCCTCATTACGATTCATCTTAGCCCGTGATTTGGCTGCGGAAGCTTTGGAATCCTCTTCAGAAGAGGTGTAAGAATAGCTGTAATCATAATCACTGCTGTTGGAAGTCACCATTTTCTGGAACCAGGAGCACAAAATTAGGGATATGCTGATAATGAATCACTACAAAAATGGTAATTCTTAACTCTTACCTCTTTACAATTCCACTAGCACGATGATTGTGATGCAAGAGTTGGAACTTCAAAACCTTGCTCGTTTCTTCGAATCTACAAAAGACGAACAAAACTCAGGTTTTCATAAAATCACGAACACTTCCATCATGCGGGCATTAATCACCGTATTATGAAAAACTAAACAAATATTTCATCATAAATAATTGTTTGTTTTTAGATATTGCTCAAAGTGTTTTCAAAAATATATATACATATATGTGTATAAATAAAAAAAAACGTGACTAACTCACGTAAAAAATAAAATAAAAAATTATCGTGAGCCCAAGGCTCACTTGATTTTATCAAAAAAAAATCTTTGTGGAGGCTTCACAATTTGAAAAAAAAAAACTTTTTTCCTTCGTACAATTGTTATTCTTTGAAACGAAGGTTTATTTCGGTCTTGTGAAAGGTTCATATCTTTTAAGATAGAGTTTTGACTTCTATGAAAGCTCATAAACAAATTTTTATCACTGGACACAGGTCTATTTCAAAAGAAAAATCTCTCTCAATTTAGGGATTATTGCTAGTCTCTTGAACTAATGATCGAACGAACATACATTTAAGAAAATAAGGGTTTTTCTACAAAACTCACACTCATATATACACATGTATAAAATTTTAACATGATCACAACATGAACAACTCGTGGATAAAGTATTGAACTTCTAAAAGAAAAAAAAACTCACTTGGTCGGTGCTGGCCGGAATATGGCCCGGACAGTGGTTGGACTGCACCGACGATCAACAGCTCCGGCAAAATTCTCCCTGCTCTCTCGTGTGCTCGGACGTGAGGATGAAGAAGGGATGAAGGTGGTGGTCGGTTGTGTGAAGGTGAAATAAAAAAAAAGATTAATCCCTTTTATATCAATTTTTATTTCCAAAACCTAATTTCACAAGGATTTCCTTATTCGGGCCCGACCCGTGAATCTTAAACCGACCAAGGTCCCATCATCAAATTAGCGGTTCTACACCAATATGTGCTCATTAGATGATACTCTATCATGCTGCTGGGATCTTCGTTCACACCATGGTTCGCTCGCGCGATCGAAAATCCGGTAACATCTTATGTTACAACTAAGTTCAATTACTTATTTCGTTCATAACTGGAAAATCACCATTTAGTGCTGACTGAGGAAGCATGGGACTTAATGTAGATGGTGGATTTTCGACAAAGGCTAAAATCGTAAAACCATAATTATACGTGCTCCTGATCCAGTAATCATATGAGTATTGAGGCTCATGTCTCTCATTGAAGCATGAAAGCTCATGCCATAAAATCTCTGACTGAGAATACTGTCTCTCAGAGTATATGTATATGTGTAGTCTCTCATCTGAGGCAACGACACATCTCATAAATACTGAGCAATTTTAGTAATTACTTCTATATAGAATCGAAGGATTGGACGGCTCCTGGACAACTTGCCTGATAGTATAGAGAAGTAACGTCTTCAGGGTGCAACAAGGTTTTCCCTGACTATATAAATGAAATATGACGTTTCAACAAGCTCATGTTTCTCAATTCTCAGATAATTAATGCTCCTAGATAGCATGCCTGCTAGCATAGAGCCATCAATTAATTATCTATAATCGCTAACTGAATATTCAACAATATTCTACGATTCTTCGTAATATTTTGTCACTTCAATGTGTGGTTCTTCCCAGCAGAATTCCACGGGTTAGTGATAAATGTTCAACGTACGGGCATCTAAGCCTCTATCGAGTAAGCCCCGACCAAAATGGTGCAAGTTTACTCAGGAATAATGCACAAACGAGCACCTGAATGCACGGACGAGCATTCCAAAACACGAAGGAACGATGAACTTATACAAAATAGGAAGAAAATAATAAATAATAAAATATTAATTGAGGCGCCAGGGGACTGGACCCACCGGCCGGCCAGTCATGCCGTGGCCAGTCCCACCCCCAATTTTATATTTTATCATATTTTTATTATTTTCCTTGATCTCATGAAAATCTCTTCATTTGAGCAAATATCCTTCGTTTCATGAAAACTCCTTAATTCATGAAATTTCCCTCAAGTCATGAAAAATAATATAAAATTAGAGAAACTCGTGGGACCGGGTCCTAGCCGTCCCCACACGCCCCTTATTTCATTATTATTATTTTTTATGTTTCCCTCATCTCATGGACACTCATTGATTTCAACAAATTCCTTGGTTTCAACAAACTCCTTGGTTTTATGATATTTCCCTAAAATCATGAGAAATATTATAAAATTAGGGAAAGTGCCTTGGGACCGGGCTCCTTGGCCAGTCGGTCATGCCTTGTCCATTGCCGATCCCACATTTCATGACTCCCTATTTTTATTATTATTATTTCCATAATTTCATGGAAATTCCCTAACCTCATGAAATTCCTCAGTTTCATGGTATTTTCTTCACATCAGGGAAAATATATAAAATTACATAAAATTGGGAAAGGTGCTGCAGGACCGAGCTTTCTAGCTGGCCGTTCATGCCCTAGCGATGGCCGGTCCCACACCTTGCAATACCCTATTTTATTAATTATATTTCATCATATCATGAAGATTCCCCGGTTTCAGCAAGACCCTGAATCCTTCATATTTTCTCAAAATGTTGCTCAAATGCGCATCAGAAATTATCGAAACTCTCAGGACTGAGACACGGGCATGTCTCCTTGACCGACCAAGGCCGTCCCTAGGGCTTGCAAATAGCCGGTCCCGCATGTTTTAATAATTTTGACCTAATTTGCTCAATTGCTCATATTAGGTCCAAACTCTTCTCAAACAACTGGGAGTTTGCTCAAACGACCATCAGCTAGTCCCACGACAACCAAGAGCCGGTCCCATGACTCCTTGGTCGGTCCCTCATCTCCCCATAGTCAGGTTTTACTACCTAACGCTCACATGAGCATTATTTCAATAAATGATTGAACCAGCATTTAATCATCCTTTCACCAACTGGTCTTCAGGAGACTTTGGTATTTTGCTCATTTGATCATATAGGCGTTACATGGTCGACTCGTCATCCCATGTAGTCGGTCCCTCCTTCACTCTGTGGTTGATTTTCAATAAATCACCGACTGATCAAAAATTAGGGTTTCGAATCCAGAGCTCTGCAAAACATAATTCTGAGCAGATTCAAATACTAATAATTTTATGATGATCCCGTGATCAAAACTTTTATTATTATGCTCGGCCTAGGTGCCAATATCTTAAATTAATATTTTATTTTGGTCGTGTCACCAAAAATTCATCAGATGAGCAACATTTTCTCAGATGAGCAATATTTGCTCAGACTAAGGAATATTGGTTCAACTATCAATATTCAACAATTCAGCAACACAGTTTGCTCGTTTTAGGTTATCAACATTTATTCGACAATGATACCTTTTTCTCAACAGACATGATTCAATTCATGAGTTTCAAAACATTTGCAAATCACGTTCAACTCAGTAATACAAGGACTCATCGTTCCATAAAGTCAGCAATTGACTCCACAATCGAGACATCAATCGTGTCACAAGGGGGGATATTAACTAGGGTTTTGGTCTAGCGGTCTTAGGCACGTGTGTTCATACACACGACGAGAATGTGAGGAAGTCGTGCAATCAGTTGGAGGATTAGCAAAGTAGTGGATGGGAAATCAACCAAGTCTTTGCACGATGAGCAACTGGTTTTGACACGACTTCGCACTTCCCCACTCTTTGACTTCAGCAACTGTCACACTTCATGGGATCAAGGTGTTTACAATTCTAGCAATATAAAAGGTCTCTGAATCATGATTGAAACAGACAAGAATTTCTCGACAAGTTCATACAGACAATCTTTCGTCTACATGAACTCATCATCCGAGCAATCACTCTCAACTGAGTAAATTCAATCATTCATAACTTTCTTACGCAGAATACACAACACACCTACAATCTCGATCACCATTGATCCCACACATTTCTCAGCTTCCCTCCTACAGATCAACCCATCCTCTCTTGTGACCGAATTGACTCTGGAACGACCATTGTCTTGGTTTAGGCCAGAGTCCTACAGATTGATCTCTCGAACTTAAAGCACTCCCTTTTTGCAGTGTATCTGTGTGAGGTTGAGTATTTACTCGGTTCAAGGAGTCCCCTCCGCACGGTCATCTCCTCGATTCCGTAAAAACCAGCAAATCGTTTTTCCCCATCTACATTCCCGAGATAGATTCAGATACGAAGATAACATTGGATCCAAAGCTTGGTACTTGAGTTCAATTTGTCTAATGACCAACTGAGAGTCACTAGTCAACCGAACATCTGATAAAACCAACTCCCGTACCAAGCGTAAACCATGTATGACCGCCTAGTATTATATGATGTTATTGGTATATTATTTGAATTCTAACCTGAATACATAGATATCCCGTAGGGGTTGTAATTACAATCCCTATGCCTGCACCTTCTCCGTTGGAGGAGCCATCTACGAAGATTTCCCACCTTCGTAGGTTTTGAGGTTCGAGCAAGTCCTCTCGGTCTTCCTTATCTTCTTCAATTCCTGGGATATCATCTACCTCCGCTTCGTCGCTGAGAGGTAAGTCCGCCAGAAAGTCTGTCAAAACCTGTGATTTTTCAGCTTTCCTTGTTCAGAAAATTATTTGGAATTGCTTGATCATGGCATTCCATTTTGCCACCCTTCCTATATGTTTATGGGTAAAAACGGTTTCTGCTGGTTTTGGTAAATTTGGGTGTGTGGATGAGAAACGAGGTAAACCTTAAACAAATGCACTGTATGGGAGTACTTTATATTCGAGAGATCAATCTGTACAATCCTGTCCTAAACCAAGAAATGAGTGTTCCAATCTTGCTTCGGTCACAAAGTGAATGAGAACGGTCGGTCTTATGGTGGGAAGCGAAGAAGGTGTTGGGATCAGAATGGTTAATTCTGAAGGTGTGGATTTTTTATGACTTGTATCAGAATTTGGAACTGGCTTGCGGAATGTAAGCTAGAAGTTTTTTGGTATTTTCTGGATACTGTGTTGTTGTTAACAAAAACTATTTCCGTTTGGTTAAAATAGGTAGAACCTATTTACACAAGTCATATTGAACGCACCAATGATTGAGTGATGGATAAGTGGGGTCATGTGTAAATGCCAGAAAACCACGTTCCTACTATGAAGGAGACGGATTAGTTTACACCCACTACTTCTTGCCGCCACTAACTTCCCTGCACTCTGATACTTTTTTATAATAGGCATGTTGCACGCCGCACGCTGTAAACCTCCAGACCAATACCCTGATGAGTATCCCCCAGTTTGTGACATGTTTGATGTCTCGAGTGTTTTCGTGGAAAACGTGTAGCAGATTGCTATGTGTGGCAAGTCAAAGTCAAGAGACTTTCCGCATGAGAATAGCATGTGGCACTATTAGGCTTGTCTTGGCTGGTTACCTAAGACTTTCCACAGTCCTGTAAATTCTGTGGCGAATTTGGACGGCTGAGATTGTAACTCATGAGAAAGGGTGGCCATTGATTATGGCCACATTCTGTTGGCACCCAATAATAGCACAATGGCGTCATTGGTACATGCCAATGGCGTAGTGACATATTTAGCGCATGCCCGTGGCACAATGGCATGGTTGGCATAATTACCGCATGCCAGTGGCACGGTGGTGCAAGAAGCACCTGACGCATCCATGTCGCTAGATTTTTTGTATATTGGTGTTAGACCCAAATATGTCTTGGCAACATTAGTTCTAGTTTCCACATCAATCCCAATGCTCCGGGTAGCATGATTTGGCTTGGTTGGCGTAGCAACTTCGCCTAAATTAGGGTTTGGAGTGTCGAAACCTAATTAGTGCGTGTGCATGCGGCCGCGGCATGTTGACGTTTTTTGTGCAAACGGCGCCATAGTCATGCCAAAGGAACTATAGTAAGGACATAATGTGGAAACGGCCACAGGAGCAAGAGTTGCTATGAGTGACTATGATATGACGCCATTCCTAGGGTTTCCTGGGTCCCGCATGGCTCGTGGCATGTTGTGAGGCACAAAATGGCGTGATTTGAGCCACAACTGGAAATTAGGGTTTTGGTTAATGCGCCTAAAGCAGAGTCGTGCTTCTGACTAGAAAACCCTAATTTAAGCTCATTATGGCGTTGGCCACGAACATGAGGTGGTTAGCATGTATGGCGCTATTTACGGCACGTTGGAATGTTTTGGCATGCTGCCACAAAGTGGCATGTTTGGCGTGGCGGAGTGGCATGTTGGCACGCCGCTCAACTTATTGGCGCAACATGGCACGTTTGGCATGTTGGCGTGGTTTTTGCAAAGCCAATTGGCTTTGTGACCATCTGGCGCAGTTTCCCCCCTTTTTAACACTGTGGCAAGTTTAGAGCAACCTGATTGGTTAATATAAGAGGGGAGGCCAACATGGGCGTGGCCACACTTCTAGTTTGCGTGTGGCAGATTTAAAGCGACCTGATTGGTCGACGGGAAATATGGCCGGCAAGTATGGGCCCAGCCAACGTGTGGCGAGTTTAAGGCGACCCGATTGGTCGACGGGGAAATAAGGCCGGTCGGGCAACATGGGGCGTGTCCAATTGCAAATGGCGCCGGCTGGCCTAAGGCATGGCCACACCTCCCTTTGGTGCTGCTCCTATTCCGCAGCTCCTTTTTATTTCTTGTTTTCTGATCTTGGGTAGGATTTCACACCTACTAATCCATGGTGGATTAATAGATTAGTTCGCCTAAGCTTAATTTTGACCAACGAGGTCTAATATATTGCACCAAGGCACAAAACCCTAATTTCTGTAAATTAATCAGGGTAATATTTGAATCTTGTGAATTATCACAAAATTGATTGAATTCTATGTGTTGACACAAAGCTCTTTAAGTTTATTTCCAGAGAGCCGTATGCTTTCTGATTGAGTACTTTATGCAAGGACCTTAACCTCGATATTTGGAAATCCGCGCTACTCTGCTGTGAGTGAACACAAATTATCATACCATATCAATATTAAGGGTTCAGCAGGGGAACTTAACACAAAAAGTATTCAATGAAACTTATAATACAGGCAAGGCAAGGTGCCGAAATTTACAGAATATCTGGGATTGTTTCCACATGCACCTTTCTAGGTAAATTTCATAAGAAAATATTGAGTTTCTCAATAAATGTGCCAGTGAAGAGATTGAACACTTATCACTTTTACATGGCTCTGTTTCTTTGCAGAGTGACCATATACGCAAGGTTTATAATTTTAACCCTGAACTAAAAACCACCATCAACACTATCTTTTCCGTGCTGTCGAGGATTTGACCTATCTGAGCCTTCGTGAAAACTCGGATGGTACGTGCATCAAAATATATCCTTAGTTTATGTATTGCCACTACTAAGCAATATATGAGTTGCTCCACCTTGGTATAGTTACGCTCTGTTGAACTGAGTGTCTTGCTGATGTAGTAGATTGGTTTTTCTTCTCGTCCTTGGACTCATACCAATACTACACTTACAACGTAGTTGGTTCCTGCAGAGTGAGCACCTCACCTGGCTCCGGTTTTTGCAAGATTGGCACAGAGGATAGGTATTCCTTGATCTTCTGGAAGGCTTATTCGTATTCCGTAGTCCACATGAATCATCTTCCTTTTCTTAGCGTATCGAAGAATGTTTTGCATTTAACCGATGATCTTGCTATGAATCTTCCCATGGAGGCTAAGATTCTGTTTAGTTTTTGTACTCCTTTAAGCGTCTTTGGTGATGGTGTCTCCATTATTGCTCTGACCCTTTCGGGGTCAACTTATATCCCTCTTTTAGTTACCAAGTACCCTAGGAATTTTTCTGAGGTTACTTCGAACGTACATTTCTCCGTATTGACCTTCATGTGAAAGCTTCTCATGGATTCGAATATCTCCCTTAGGTCTGATAGGTGATTTTTTGCTTCTTTGCTTTTAACAAGCATGTCGTCCACGTAGACTTCCAATAACTTACCTATCAATTATTTAAATATCTTGTCTACCAATCGCTGGTATGTTGCCCCCGCGTTCCTTAATCCAAAAGGTATCATTGTATAGCAATATAGGCCGCGTGGAATGAAGAACGCAGTATGCTCCTAATCTTCCACTCCTCAATTGAAGTACCTCCCCCTGATTCCTTTGGCTGAACCTGCAGAATCTCTGAGTATTAGACCAATTCCAATTTCTTTTGAATTATGATCAAAAGAAGCATCCATATTAAGCTTAAGACAATTATCATTAGGAGGACACCAAGTTTGCTTACGAGATTGAGAGGAAGTATGATCCATATGTTGTTTGTCTTCCAGGAAGTTTTGTATTAAACTTCTAATTTCATGGCAGACAAACCAACAACTGACTCTTTTATCTTGAAATAACTTAATGCATCTTCTTTTCCAAATATGCCAAGCAGTACACATTAAAGTATATAACCAGACCAGACTGTCTGTAGACTGATTTTCATTTTGAAACCACCTTGAGATCCAGGTCAAAACATGAATATTTTGATTTTGAATATGACCCACATTAACATTCATTCTTATCCCCACTGCTCTTGCAAACTCACAATCAATAAGAAGATGTTGAAGGTCTTTATCTTGACTGTTGCAAAATGGACACTTCTTTTCAATTCCTTTCTTGTAGTGGCTAATTTTAGTCAGCGTTGGGACTATGTTTCTCAAACATTTCCAAATAAACAGCTTGATCTTATGTGGAACTTTTGTCTTCCAAAGATTTTTCCAAACTTCTTTTGGAAATAAATTTTGTTGTCTAGCTCGATCAAAGGATTCATTGTTAATAGTCTTGTAGGCAGACTTAAAAAAAAGTCTCCTAACCTATTTGGCTCCCAGATTAATGTATCTTCACCATGCTGAGTTAATATCATCTGTAAAATTAAATTAGCAATGTTCTCTGGAAGACATCTTTTATCAAGTTAGAGTTCCATCTTCTAGGGTTTTGTAGCATGAGATCAGAGACATGCACAATTCTATGATTACCTCTATAATTTTCTTTTGGGTATGGAGGATAATTTAGACCTAGAATCCATCTTTCATACCACACTAGGGACTTATTTCCATTCCTTATATCCCATCTATGGTATTTCTTAACATATTCAAGACCTAATTCGATTCCCTTCCATATCCAAGAAGAGTTTTGGCATTTTTGCTGAAGATGTAAGAATTCACAGTGAGGAGAATACTTTTGTTTCATATTCTTAACCCATTGCTTATCTGGTTCAGTGCAGAGTCTCTAAGCTAATTTGGTTAGCGAAGAGATTTTGTAATGCTCTAGATTGCGAAAATCCAGACCACCATCCTCTTTTGAAACACATAATGAGTCCCAGGAGACAAATTTTATGCCTTTACTTTCCTTATGACCCCACCAAATATTCCTTGCAAGGTATCTAACTGTTGCAAAGTAGCTTTCGGCATTTTTAAATTGCTCATATAATGAGCTGGAATTGAATTCAAAACTGATTTCACCATGGTTATTCTAGCAGCCTGATTAAGGGTTTTAGAATTCCAACCATTGAATCTGCTATTATAAGAATCCTTAATAGAGTGAAAGGAAGAAACCTTCGATTTTACTAGGAGAATTAGCAGACCAAGATACTTATCTGAAGAACATAGCTTTTTAACTCCTAATCTAGTAGTTATAGATAGCTTTTCTTCTTGAGAAATATCACAACAAATGAAAACCGAAGACTTCGAAAAATTAATGAGCTGACCTGACAGATTACCAAATTCTTTCAAGATATCAGATATATAAGAGATACCTTCATCTGAAGCTTGGAAGAATAACAAGCAATCGCCTGCGAAGAGTAGATGATTGATTGGAGTTGTTTTTTGAGAAATTTTGATCCCTTGAATTAATTTATGATCCTGAGCTTCTTGTAATACTCTTAATAAATATTCCATCGACAGAATGAAAAGATAGGGAGATAAAGGGTCTCCCTGTCTTAAGCCTCTAGATGGAATATAAGAATTACAAACACTACTATTAAGACGAATGGAAATCGATGTAGTCGATATGCATTGCTGGATGATCGTTCTCCAATCTTCACTAAAACCCATATGCATTAACATTTTATCTATGAATGACCATTCAAGTCTGTCGAAAGCTTTCGACATGTCCAACTTTAGAGCTACTAGTGGAACTTTTTTCTTGGACTTCTTCATAGAATGAATAAGCTCATGTGCTAAAATAATATTATCATTGATTAATCTCTTTGGAACATAAGCTACCTGTGAAGGATATATCAGTCTCTCTATTAATGGCTTCATTATGAGAACTATTAGTTTTGAGATTATTTTATATGAGCAATTACAAAGACCAATTGGTTTATAATCACTTGGAGTTGCAGGTTGGTTATTTTTAGGTAGGAGGCAAATAGTGGTTTGATTCAAATAAGCTGGCATTTGTTTCTTGGAGAAAAATTCTTAAACTAAGGAAGTAATATCATCACCAACTATTGACCATTGAGATAAATAAAAGCCGACAGGGAACCCATCCGGACCCGAAGCACTCCAAGGGGACATACTTTTAAGGGTATCATGGATTTCTTGT
This sequence comes from Papaver somniferum, assembly GCF_003573695.1. NCBI lineage: Eukaryota > Viridiplantae > Streptophyta > Magnoliopsida > Ranunculales > Papaveraceae > Papaver > Papaver somniferum. Next base: position 28,027,511 of record NC_039363.1, on the reverse strand, counting down.
TTAGTTGGTAAAATCAAGAGTTTCTCATTATCAGCAGGAGTAATGAGATATTTGATTATGCTAAAAGAAGAAGAAGATAAAATAGGATTGGAAGAAGTTGTTATCAAAGAAAAATGATTAGTCAGCAAAGTCTCTAGATCCTTTCTTTGATGAAACCATTTTCTTGTATTATCTCTAAGGGCCGTTATGTTATTTCTTGACCGCCTTCTATTTGCTTTTGAGTGAAAGTATGTTGTGTTATTATCTGAGTCTAGGATCCAATTATCACCTGATTTTTGCTGCCAAAATTCGGCCTCAATCTTTTCCCAGTGAGAGATGTGATCCACTATTTCCTGAATCTTATTGCTATTAGAATCACTATATTGAAGAGATTTAATATGAGAAAGATAGTCTTTCAAACATTTTATTCTTCCATTAATATGACCAAAAACTTCCCTATTCCATTTTGCAAGAGATTTACGCGTACTATTTATTATTTCACCAAACTTACCCCATGTTGATTCATTATGCCATGCAAAATTTATTACCTCCATGCATTTTTTATCACGTAATCAGCATTTGTAAAATTTCCAAGATTTATGTGTTCTTTGTTCATCTCCCTCAGAGAGAAGGAGTATTGTACAATGATCAGAAGCCCTAAATGGAAGATGATATAGCTTCGAGTCGGGATATTGAATTTTACAAAATGCATTATGCAAGGCCATATCAATTCTTGCTCGTTTATAACCTTTTCCATTGGACTTATTGGTCCATATATAGTTATGACCCACAAACCTCAGATCCATAAGGCCTGCTGAGTTTATTAGGTTATTGACCCCTTTATCACTCGAGTTAATACTAACTTGATGGACCTTGTCATGAAGATGAATATTCAGATCACCAAAAACCACCCAAGGCTGAAAAATATTATCACTGAGCTCCTTAATGAAGTCCCATTGTAATTTTTTTCACTTCCACATTAGTGGAGCATTACATGCAAGTCAGCAGCCATTCCTCTTTAGATGGATTAGATTGAATTAAAACATGTATCATATTATCTGCACTACTAACAATTTCGCAAGGAAACCCATCTTTCCAAAGCAGAATCAATCCACCCGAAAACCCAATAGAACTTACAAACCAAAAATTAGGAAAACCAAACCTTTGTGTTAAAATTTTTACTTTATCAGTAGAGGTTTTAGTTTCAGATAAAAATATGACATTTGGGTTATGTTCTCTTATGATATCATCTAAATAATCTCTAGAATCTTTAGACCCAAAACCTTGAGTGTTCCAAGCTAGCAATTTCATTTTTATACCGATTTGACTATCTTTAGAACCCAAAAAATTTACTAGGATATAAGGATTATAAAAACAGTAACGCTTGACAAAGAGTAAATAGATTACTGAAAAAGAAAAAACTTGATTGAGATTAGAGTGATGAATGATTACCTAGTTGGAAGCACTTGGATCTTTGCTTTGGAGAGCTCTAGTTTGATTCTTCTCTGACACTGTTCCATGATAAGAGGGATATGAATTAGGAGATTGAACATGATAATCCAGAATAATACGAGTATGTTTTGAGGATTCTCCAACTGAACTAGCAACATACTGTCTTGATTGATTCAACTCAAAATGTTGAATTAATTCCTGAAGGGGTTCTTTAAACAGTTTCGGATTTCCAATATCATCTGGATATAAATTTTGAGCATTAAAATCCTCTACTGAGACATCAAGTTCACCCATTGCTAAATATGTTTTTAACGTACCCAAATCTCCTCCTACATTTCTATTTAGATTATCATATAAAGAAGAAATTTGAGGATAAATCTCTCTATTCTGATTTTCCTGAGTAGAAGTTGAGTCTGAAAAATGACTTGAATGTCCATTATCCATTCTTACCCTCTTTCCCTTCCTTTCAATGTCTTCATCTCTCTATATTTCGATTAATAACTACTTGTAGCATACCTTGTGTATTGCATTCAATGTTGGTGACCGGGATATCCAAAACAGGTGAGTTGTCCACTTGGCTGGCGATTTGTATCGGCCCTTCCTGGTTCAGATTACGAGTCATACCTATCTGAGAAGATTCTCCATTTCTCGCATTCAATTCTGCATGCAGCTGTGAACCTCATTATAGACTGGAGCTTCTTCTGCATGTATAGATGCCTCCTCCATATGTTCATTTTCTTGACCTTCTTGAGCTTGTAACTGAGGAATTACCACCCTGGCAGTTCTGTTGTCTGGATTATCCCATGAAGAAGGATCGAAAATAGAGTTGGATGAGAGATAACCCCTTTGTTGCTGTAACAAGAAATTTGCTATAGGCTCACATTCTTCCTCCTTATGGTCTATAGTGTAACATCTTCCACACAGATTAAAAGGTTGCTTTTCATAAAAAATACGTGACCAGACTTCTTGATTGACTGCATTCTTCATCCAGAAACCTTTTCTCAGTGGGTCTCTAACATCTATCATTTTCTTCGTTGGTTCTGCTGGTGAGAAGGTTGGCTTTTGAGGTTGTAGAGGAGTGTTTTTTTTTTAATTGTCATTTGGTGGAGTTCTCTCCCCCGCACACCCCCTTCCCGGAGCAGTGTTAGTGCTTGCTTCCTTAGCCAAGTTTGTTTCGGGAACTTTGAAGTCTCCGTTCTTTACTTCATTGGAATTCTACCTTCGTCTTTTCCTTTCATGCTACTGTGCGGTGGCTCTTTGTTCGTTCAGTTTGATCTCTGGTAAGTTGCATAGCCTTGCATCCTGTTGATCTCCTTTGATTTCCATTTCACCCATGGGTGTTGGGAATCGAAGGTATTGGTGATAGGTCTAAGTCGTTCCTCTTAAGCGATGGACCCAAAGTTTTCCCATAATGATATTATAGGGCGAAGGGGCCTCCACAACACAGAACCTTTGTTGTGATAACACAACAACTAGACACATAAATTGATAGAAATAGAGATAAAATGGTGTTGAACACCTCCTGAATCGAATATCCAGGCCAAACTCTATGAAAATATGCGCAGCCAAATGGGTTTGTTTCATTAACTTTCAGATAGATTCAACACACTATTCTTCTTACAACTTAAATGACCAATAAATAGACCTAATTGTACTCAATGGATGAAGAGAACGTGTCCTTCATCAAACAGACAGTAACAACCAATAACTGATTTGATAAACACACCCAGTTAGTTACTACAGGCAGACCAACATGGCAACCCTTACTGCATATAATGCAACATTCCCTCCTCCTGAAGAGGATCCTTGTCCTCAAGGATAAACTGTGGATACTGACCTTTAATATTTGTAATGGCCTCCCAAGTAGCGTCTTCTGGAGAATAATTGTTCCATTGAATGAGCACTTGGTGTACGAGCTTTTCCCTATAAGCACATTTATGTAGCCCAACACCCTTTCTGGCAGCAGGATTCCATCCCCTGTAAGATCTACAACAAGCAGTATAGGAGAAGGAGTGTACCTGAGGCCAATGTATTTCCTTAACTGAGAAACATGGAACACTGGGTGAATGCGAGAGTTAGAGGGCAACTCCAATCCGTAAGCTACCTGTCCCACCTTTTGCAGGATTGGAAATGGACCATAGAACTTAGCGAAGAGCTTGAAGTTCTTTCTTAAAGCAACAGAGGCATGTCTATAAGGTTGAAGCTGCAAGTAGACTAAGTATCCCACCTCAAATGTTCTTTCAACTCTAGAAGTATCAGCATATAACTTCATTCTTTCATGTGCCTTCTGAAGAGATTATTTGATTAAGTCCAGCATAGCATCTCTCTCTTTTAAGTAAGTTTCCACTACAACTACAGAAGTGGTGGCAGTAGTAGGAAAAGCCATGTGTGGAGGAACATAGCCATGTAAGGCTTGAAATGGAGACATCTGCAAAATTTTGTGAAAGCTTGTGTTATACCACCATTCAGCTAGTGCTAGCCATTGACTCCAGTTGCTTGGTTTATGGCTAGTGAGGTGGTGGTATTTTTACAGTGATTGTAGAAGTGGTAAGTAATATGGTTCATTCAAGAATTGTGAAAGCAGATTTTAGATCTAATTTTAAAGCTAAAAAAATATAACAAACTCAAAGTACAAAGTGTTTTGAAAATTATGGAGAGACTGGGGCTAGGATTCCGCTATTTACCAATTCCAAAGTGATACTAATTATAATCATGCAATTGTTTAATCTAAAGGATGGGACATTAAAACACTAGGCTAAGCATGTTCCACCAATAGAAAATACAATTGTTTAACAAAAATCATAAAATATATTGTCAATCTAGGCAAATAATCATAAATAAAAGTTGTACAAATTAAATAATTAAGAATTACCACTTTTTCATTAACAAGATAGCTTCCTCCATCGCCCCAAGGATTGGGTCTAGCTCATCATGATGGAAACACACTCAAAAGTTGATTTCATATATGCTTTAAAATGGTTTACAAATGATGAAATGGGAAAAAAAAACCGGGTTTTGTAACACTTATAATTGTTACAAATAGCTGTTACAGTGAACGATAGAAATGAACTGTCACAATCATTGTAGCACAACGACTGTCTATAAGGGTCGTATGTTCTTCGTTTTCTTCTTCATCATCAACAATGGCTATTCACTGCAACTCTGATTTTTTTGGCTCTGTAATGTACTAAATATTTCCCAAACCCTCCGTGTTCGACTCTAACCACCCTCGACTATTTATTTAGCCTCTCATCACCAAGAATCCTCCTCCATAACTCCAAATATCCTTCATTAATTCCGATTATTTTCTATTTCCAGTCACGGGAATAATTTCCTCTTGTAGCTCCTTCACACGTCTGCATGTACTCTGCATACTCTTGACATCCTCATACACACTCCATAAGAATTTCACACTCTGAAAACACACAAAACTTCCCAGAATAACTCAGAAATTTCCCGAGACTTGAGCTTGCCCTGTATTGGTGAGATTACGTGAAATCTTCTCCTTCAATCAAATTCAAAGCACTTACCAATCCTGTTATGAAGTAACAGGCTGGTATATATCCAAATTAAGATAAATATATGATAGAATCTCGTCCAAATCAATGCCAGAAGAAGTCGCGGGTGATAGGTTAATTTTCCATGTTTCACTTCGAACTAAAAATCCAGCCAATTCTGATCCAATTAAACACCCATAACACGCCCGTCTGGCCCAAAGGATTAAACCCATTTGATGTCAGCCCTCTAATCTCACTGAAACAAGGTCAAATCGCAAACCTTAATATTGTTCTTCCGCTGCAAAAATTTCCCGCCAAATTCTGTTGTTTAAATGTGAAAGAAGAAGGTCGCCCCCTATCCGTCCGTGGAGTGTAAATAGCAGGTGTCCAACTAAGGTGCCCCTTATAAATTGATTTGACCCTTATCCAAAGCAGGGGTCCGTTTAGAAAATGTCCTCCGGGATGCCTTTAACAACTTTTCGAGCCGATTTATCCAAAAAATGTTTATTTCCCAAAAATACCTACAAACACATAAAATACCATAATAAGTAAAAAAATCGAGTACCAACAATACATAAAATTAAGGACAACAGTAGACACAAAAATGTGTCTATCAAATACCCCCAAACTTATTATTTGCTAGTTCTCGAGCAAATTTAATCTAGAAAATAAGAATCCTAACTCACTTTCGCAGGCATCGCGATTGCACTTAGCATGTGCAACAAGCCTTTGATCCCCTAGGTGGCTCTAGTGGCCGAGTAATAGTCTCGGGAGGGTTTACCAGAAGTGTACCCACAAAACCTTTACTCCAGACCCTATCTATCTATGCAGAACCTTGAAAGGCACTAAAGAATCTCCTTGGTTGGCATACTCACATTGACTACAAGAGGAAGTACCCTGATATGAAATTCCAATTATTTTACACGAGTTTGCACTCACATACTAAAATTCACATATAAGTGACAGAGCTCTACTCAGATAGTCGCACTATGGACATCAATATCCGAAATCAAACAAATCACACGAATAGATTAAGAAGATGGAAATATAAATATATGGTTGCGAATGGACGTCAATGCCAAGATTAATTCTATGACCTAATGGATTGAGATTCCGGTCTGTACTAATATCAACACATATGGAATATACAAGGGAACCAGTGGACGAAATCTTAACTCTAGGTCAACACAACTGGCATATACAAGGGAACCAGTGGTCGACTTTATTGAATTTATTCCGGTTGGTCTGATGGTCTGGTCTCAATTTCTTTTTTTCTTTGTTTTTTTTTTTCATTTTTTTTCATTTCTTTTTTTCTTTTTGGGTGTAACTCAATCCTTCTATTTCATCCCAGTGGACATCAACATAAAGATTGTACAAAAAAATAAAAATAGAAGTGATAAGATGATTCCGAGATACGGTGAAACTATCATGTTATTTCTAACACCTGAGCTATGTGCTTTTATGAATAAACTCTATTTAGATGTTTCCATCCACTCAGATTGGTTCCTCAACTCCTACAATCAAGATGCTTCCATCCACTTAGATTGGTTAGTGCCATCCTTAATAGGCATAAATTTCTAGGCTCTGGAGTTTATTTATTGCAACTAAAAGCTAAAAAAAAGTTTTTTCCCCACCCCCAAACTTAAATCTAACATTGTCCTCAATGTCCTGAAGATGAAATTAAAAGCATGAACAAGGAGAAACTGTTAATTACCACTTGATGGAAAAGAAATAAGGAAGGATATTACCGTAAGCATGAACATTGGTGCCTCCCAGAAAATGCTAAATTTAAAGTCTTTAGTTAGACATCAAATACCTCAAAAAGGATCATCACCTTCCAAAGTCATATAACAATATCTGAAATAGCTGCGGGTCCTCAGAACCAAATAGAGCAAACAAAAATGAAAGGCTACCATCTTGGATTAGAAAAATGAGAAGACGGAGCATAGCTTGATCTAGGGCTTTTATCAAGGCAACTAGATTTATCTGGGGTGTCTCTTTGGGATCTATAAAAGTGTCTAGGAAAACAGGTTCAATCGAATGACATGTCTCTAAGAACTGGGTTTCTTCATGGACAGTATCTGGAGGATCAGGTAGCAGAGTTCGAAGAAACTCAAGTAGTATCTTAGACGCACAAAGACCGAGTCCCAAGTTAGGGACTTCAATTAGGGATACATGATGATCACTAGAATTATCATTACCCCAAACTTAGGGTGCACAATATCCTCAAATGGACCAAAATCTATGAGATGGGTTCTAGGGTCCATAAAGTCAGCACAATAACTAACTTCTTTTGGGGACTGTTCATCTAAACGAACAACATCATCATATAATGGATTATGAAATAAAATCTCTATCATAGGCCCATCAACTAAGGTGTTCGTCATAGTTACCTCCTCCGAAGCATTGAAAGTTCATTAAATAATGGATTATGAAACATAGTGCAGGCTAAAGGATCAGGAACTAGAGTGCTGATCATGTTCACCACTTCCAAATCATTTATGCCAGAAGACTTAATGACATTAAATACATGTAGCTCAGTAGTCATATTACCAAAAGATATGTTCATAAGTTTGGTTCTACAATTGATGACAACATTAGATGTGGCTAAGAATGAGGCGGTCTAAAATCACCGGTATTTGAGCACTTGGGTCCTGAACAGGCTGAGTATATTGAACAACTGGGTATATGAACCTACCAACCTCAATAAGAACATCCTCTATGACACCACGAGCGACTTTGACAGACCTATCAGCTAACTGAAGTGTCATTTTAGTCGGTTTCAACTAACCAAGACCTAGATGGGTGTAGACATGATACAGTAGTAAGTTAACACTAGATCCTAAGTCAAGCAATGCCTTATCAGCTACATGATTACAAATAACACAAGATATGGTGGGGGCATCCAGGGTCCTTATACTTAGGGGGTGTTTGGTTCAAAAGAATTCAACTTACTTGACCAGCTAAAAAGGCTTTCTTATAGACATTCAGCTTACACTTTCGTGCACAAAGATATTTAAGGAACTTAGCATAAGCAAGGATTTTCCTAATTGCGTCTAATAATGGAATGTTGATGTTCACCTGCTTAAATATTTCTGTTATCTCGTTGAAAATTGACTCCTTCTTTGTTGGGGCTAACAACTGTGGATATGGGGCTCTAGGAACAAAGGTAGTCCTATCAGGAATTTCTTGGGACTCCTTAGAAATTGTTTCACTTTCCTCAACTATGGGTTCTTCTTGGGAAGTATAAGGTGGAACTACAGTATGTTCACTAGGCATGGTTACCTTATTGTCTACTGTTTTACCGCTCCTAAGGGTTGTTATAGAGTTCACATGGTTTGATGATTTCTCACCAGCTAAATATATTTGATGAATTCCTCTAGGATTGGGTTGTGGTTGACTAAGGAACTTTCCTTTCTCTCTTTCTCCCAAAGACTCGGCAATCAGACCTACCTGGCTTTTTAACTCAGGAATATCCTGAGAGTTAGCATGGCCATCTTTTTGTTTTCATCCAGACCTTGTGAAATCAATTGCTGAAATTCTACAGTGTTCCAAGTTAACAAGGCGAGAGACTCTTCTAAACTCATGATTTTCTTATCTAAAGGGTTCTGAAACTGTGTTGGTCCTGAAGGATTCTTAGCATAGTTAAAACCTGGGGGAATAACCTGAGAGTTATTAGACTGACCTTGACTCTGTCCCTTAGACCAAGAAAGGTTTGGATGGTTTCTCCAACCAGGGTTATAGGTTTCTGAATATGGGTCAAACTTCTGATGGTTCTCAAATCTAGTGTTATTATAAAGCCCATGGGCTTGCTCTCCAGTAGTTTGTCCTTCCCAAAAAGACTCTACTCTACCACTAGAGCGACTCAATTCTAAAACTTCTAACCTTTTTCTATAACTGCTATTTTGGCATATGACTCATAAGATCCTTCTACCCTATTAACAGTTCCTTTACCTAGAGGAATTGTTTTCTTGGGTTCCCTACTATTTTCTAATTAATAGGTCTTTTCGGCGATTTCATTCAAAAATGTCATCGCCTGATTAACATGTTTATTCTCAAACCCACCTGTGCATAAAGACTCAACCATGGTTGTTGTCAAATAATCTAAACCCTCATAAAGGATCTGAACTATCCCAACCTTCTCTAAACCATGGTGAGGACATTGAGATAACAAGTCATTGAACCTTTCCAAATACCTATATAGATATTCTCCCTCTTGTTGAGCAAAAGTACAGATTTGCGTCCTAATAGAAGATGTTTTGTGCCTAGGGAAAATTTTCTGTAAAAAGGCAGATGTAAGTTGGTCATAAGTTTCAATTGACTCAGAAGGAAAACTATACATCCAAGATTTAGCTTTATCTTTCAGGGAAAGGGGGAATAACCTAAGTTTCAAAGCATCATCATCTAGGTTTTTAATTTTCAGAGTACTACAAATTTCCTCGAATTCCCTAACATAAAAATAGGGGTTTTAATTTTCTTTCCCTAAAAGGACTGGGAGCATCTGTAAGGTCCCAGATTTTAGTTCATAATTTGCCTCAGTTTCAGCTAACTTGATACATGACGGACGAGAGGTCCTAGTTGGGTTCAACAAAGATTTTAAAGTTTCCATTACTGGCACTACCAAAGGACTAGGAGTACTTTCTTCACTAATTGTCAAGTTTTCAAAACTGAAATTTCCAAAGACAGGGCTCTCAAAAGAAAAGTATTCGAGCTCCCCGCCTTTACAAGAAGAATTACTAGGATTTTCACTAATCAATCGACCTAGATAGTCTCTTTTCCAAGCCCGTTCTCTAATGACCTCGGGCATATACTAGAAAAACAAAAGGAAGAAAAATCCTAAAAGGAAGGGATGTTCTAAGAAAACACACACAAGGTTGACTCCACCACAACAAACCTAGTGATTCTAGCAAACAAAAAGCATGATGGCTCCACTTAGGTTGTTTCTAGACCAGCTTCTATTCTATCGAAAGGCAATCAATACACTTTTCTGGAATCAATCTGAGTTAAAGCAAGGTGAATAGAGACAAGGGAAGCTCAGTGGAGCTTTGACACCCAAGCCTCACTGGAAAACGTTTCCTCGGGTCACAAGGCGGCATGCTAAACTTTCATTAACCATCATGAACTTCAAAGTATGCTTAATAGAGAAACCAATATTTTTCGAGCGACTTTCCTATTAAGCTCGTTACCCTATAGGTCTCGTTCTATCAAAATTTTAAGCTTGGGTTCGTGTTTGGTATCATTTTCCTAAGGAGGGAAAGAAGAGAACGTTGATGAAATCCGAACCCTTATCTTGATTTGGCCAGTCCTTGCCCTTACTAGAAATTTAAACCGTTTTCAGTCCTCAACATATAAGAATACGAAGGAAGACAGTAAACCCGCTGACAGGGGATTAGCGGGTGTTTCGAAAAACTTACCTCCCGTACCAGACGGGCGAAGAACCGTTGTAGTCGACTCAGGCCACCGACTCCTTTGTCAGTATACGAAACCGAGGGGCCGAGGCAGTATCGTAATTTCCGTCATTCTCTGCAAACAGTTTATATTTAATCTTACCCTTCCTTATGGTTTAAAAATAAAAAAATGTCCCAGTGTCCAATGTCCAAAAACGAAAGTGCAAAATAAAAGAAAATTTACAAAAATAAAAGATATCCTAATACAATTTCTAAAAATAAAATCTAAAAAATAAATAAAAGAAAATTTAAAAATCTAAAAAAAATAATTTTTTTTGTCTTTCTTTTCCTTTTCTTTTAGCTTTTATCTTTGACTCCAAATCTTTTAGTAACCAAAGTCTTTGGCTCAATTTCTTTTCGTTCTAAGTTCGAAACCTGTAGCACAAAGATAAATACCCAAAGAAACGTAAAATAGAATAAATTGAAAATAAAAAAAATAAAAATAAAACAAACCTAAAAAAAATAATCTAAAAACTCTAACTTAAAAACAAGTCCGCGTCGGCGGTGCTAAAAATTGATATTATTTTTACAGTGATTGTAGAAGTGGTAGGTAATATGGTTCGTTCAAGACTTGTGAAAGAAGATTTTAGATCTAATTTTAAAGCTAAAAAAATATAACAAACTCAAAGTATAAAGTGTTTTGAAAATTAAGGAGAGACCGGGGCTAGAATTCCGCTATTTACCAATTCCAAAGTGATACTAATTATAATCATGCAATTTCACACGTTCAATTTGATTCTCAAGTATTGCAAAAGTAGATTTTTAGAAATAACAAATGTTAATCCAAAGCATGGGACATCAAAACACTAGGCTAAGCATGTTCAACCAATAGAAAATATAATTGTTTAACAAAAATCATAAAATCTATTTTCAATCTAGGCAAATAATCAAATAAAAATTGCACAAATTAAATAATTAAGAATTACCTCTTTTTCATTAGCAAGATAGCTTGCTCCATTTCCCCAAGGATTGGGTCTATCTTATTATGATGGAAACACGCTCAAAAGTTTTTGTTTTTTGCTTAACAATATAATTTTTATTCCAACAAAAGAGGTTACAAAAATTACAAAATTGTTACTTGAAAAGAAAGGCAAAATAAAATAAAATAGATCAAGTTCCATATTTTGGAGATACACTAAAAAAGGATTATTATCCAAATCTATAATAGGGCTTATTTTCTGCTTCCATATTGTGTAAAAATGGTGATCTTCTTGTGAAAATAATATATTCTCCTCTTGACATATCAACACCCTTCTTATCCATGGCATCTGCAGAGAAGTTTACTTCTCTGTAGCTGTGTACAAAGTTAATAAACTTCAATTTTTAATTAATTTTCTTCCATCTTGTGATGGCAAATCATGGTATATGACCTGAAGAAAAAGCTGAAATTACTGCTTTTGAGTCTATTATGAAGATGACTTCCAATTTACCATTATTGATAGCCCATTCTCCAGCACACAGTAGAGCCATTACTTCTGCATAGTAATTTGTTTACCACTCCTAGACCTCCTGCCATAGCCACTAGACATTCTCCTTTTGAGTTTCTCCCAATAAAACCATACCCTGAAATTCCAGAGTTCCTTTTTGAAGCACCATCACAACAGAGAAGAATCTGAGAATTCACTGGAAGATGAAAATAAATTTCTTGTATTCTAGTTGAAACAGTTCTTCTACAAGACATGTTAAAGAGTTTCAGAACCTGCAAGTCATAAGTTGAATTCCATATTCTTCCTGTCATTCTTACTTCACTCTCATGTGTAAGATTGAGAATTCAAGTTTTTAATATTTGAACATTGAAGCTTCCATTTCCATATACACAATTGTTTCTCAAAAACCAGAGTCTCTCAATGTAACGAAAGAAGAAGTCATCCAAATTTCTTTAACTGCAGGACTTTTTTGCTTTGAAAATACAAAGATATCCTCAAATGATCTTGGATTCTTAAAACAAAACATATCTCCTAACCATTTCCACACCATCTGACTGTAATTACAGTTCCATGAAATATGTTCTAAATTTTCATCAGAATTTCTAAAAAATGGCATCTTGATGCAAGGCTAAAGTTTCTCTTTTTCATGTTATCATCAGTGGAGCTTATATTTCTTTTCAGTTTCCAAACATTACTAGAAATAGATGGGTGAACAGAATGATTCCATACCTTCTGTATACACTGTAGTTTTGGATATTTCTTTCTGATAGATTCCACTGCAGAAGCTACTGCGAATTCACCAGTATGGTAGGGCTCCAAACTCTTTTATCTTTTTGATTATCAACAACTGGAAATTCACTTATATCAAACATCACCAACATTTCAGTTGCAATTACCCATTTACCATCTAGTAAAATGTCAGAAACTTTCATATCTGGAAATTGGATCATAAAAGAATTCCCAGGGAACAAATCTAACAATGATTTATTTTTAATCCATTTTTCTTTCCAAACTGAAACGCTTTCTCCCTTCCCCACTAGCCATCTATAATGATTTAGAACTTCATTTGCTACTCATTGCGTACCTGGCCATACAGAGGATTTTCCACAAAACTGAATCCAGTCACCATTTCTGTCTTGATACTTAGCTTGAAAATATCTTGACATTTCATCATCTCCATTTAGAATTTTCCAAAACAACTTCATTAAGAGAGCTTTATTAAGGATTTCCAATCTTCTCAGACCTATACCACTTTCATCTATAGGAGTGCAAACAGAATCCCATTTTATTGTAATAACTTTTCTTGAAGAAGGATCACCAGTCCATAGAAAATTTCTGATAATTCTTTCACATTCCTTGATTATTGTTCTAGGCCACTTGTATACTGCCATTCTATATATGGGAAAGCTGCATAAAACAAATTTAACCAGAATCAGTCTTTCTTGAAATGAAAGTAATCTTCCTTTCCATCCAGCCAAATTTTCTTGCATCATCTCAACTATACTCCATAAATGAGAGGTTTTTATTCTTCCTGGTTCCAGCATAACTCCCAAATACTTGTTTGGGAAGTTTGAGAGAGGCATGTTACATAATTCTGCTATTTCTTGTTTTCTTGAATCACTAGTACCACCAATAAAGCATTTGCTTTTTTCTAAGCTTATGACTTGTCCAAAAGCATCTTGATATTCTTGTAAAACCTTCAGAAGCTTTCTCACATTTCTCTGATCAGCATTGCACAATATAAAAATATCAACTGCAAAAAATATATGAGAAGGATGAACATTCTTTCTTGTAATCATTGGCTGAATTTGATTATCTTGCACCATTCTTGTAAGAGTTCTGCTTAGGAGATCTTCAGCTATAACAAAAAGGAGTGGAGACAATGGGTAACCTTGTCTCAACCCTCTACTAACTTGGAAATAACCCACATGCCCTCCATTTGATAAAACAGATATATTAGCTGATTTTATAAGAGTATGTAGCCATCTGGTAACATTACTTGAGAATCCAAACTTTTGCATTACTTGGAACATAAATTCCCATCTCAGAGAGTCATATGCCTGAGTGATGTCTAGCTTAAATCCCATGTTTCCACCCCTTCTCTTGTGTTCCAAATCATTTACTAATTCAGAAGCTAAAGCAATCTTTTCTTGGATATTTCTCCCTTTAATGAAGGCACCATGTTGAGGAAATACCACTTTTTTAATGATTTCATTTAACCTTTTTGTAATAATTTTTGTGATAACCTTAAAGATGAAATTAATCAATCCAATTGGCCTAAATTGATTAGATCTTTTAGCATTTTTAACCTTTGGAAGAAGTAATAAGAAATTTGCATTTAAGCCATTAGGAATGAATCCTCTACTCCACTAAAACTGGATTGCTCTTATGAAATCTTTCCCAATTATCTCCCATACATCCCTATAGAACCATCCAGCAAACCCGTCTGGACCAGGAGCACTATCTAGGTTTAAATCAAAAACAACTTCTCTTATTTCATCTGCATTTGGAGTAGCTTCAATCTTATAATTTTCTTCTTCAGTTACTACCTCAAGAATATCATCAAAAATATTAGTTGCCATAGAAATTTCCTGAAATGTAAATTTTTCTTCAAAATGCTTGACTAAAATGTTTGTTATCTCCTCTTGATTAGAAGTAATGCCACCTTCTTGTTTTTCTAATTCCACAATACAATTTTGAGTTTGTCTTACCTTTAGGTTAATATGGAAAAATATTGTATTAGCAACTCTTTCTTTTAATCATTTTACCCTTGATTTATGTTGAATAATTGCTTTTTGTTGATCAAGTAAAACCTCTTGTTGCCCTCTTAAAATCATAAGATTATTGAGCAGATGCAAATCCAAAGGATTTCTGTCAGATAATAGAGTTGCTTTCGTAACATCTTCTTCAACTTGTTTAAGTTTTTTTGTAACATCACCAAAAGTATTCCAGTTCCATAATTGTAAATCTTTTTAGGTCTTTTTAGTTTACTCATATATATAAAACCAGGATTTCTTAAAATATCTGAATTTTAAGATTCCATGATTGTTTGTTTAAAATAAGCATGAGATTTCCATACCTTTAATGCTTTGAAAGGAACATTTTTGGGCTTTGGAATGACAGCACTAGCACCATATAAAACTTCATGATCTGAAATGCCCCTTGCACCAACTTTGTAACCCCAACTTGGATATAATTCCAGCTATTTATCATTAAATACATACCTGTCAAGATTGCAGACAATTATTTTTCTTCCAGCTCTGTTATTACACCAAGAGAATTCCAGACCAGTTTTTGGTGAATGTATCAGACCACAGCTGCTTAAGCAATTACTCCAACATTGAGATTCTTAAAGGTTTAAGACCACCTACCTTTTCTTCCTGACAAGTAACAACATTAAAATCACCTATTACCAACCGTGGTTTATTTAAGGAATTATTTCCTCCATTTTATTCCACAACTCTCTTCTATCTACAATTAAGGATGCTCCATGAACTCCAGTTATTAAAGTATCACCAACTGAAATTGTTATCTCTTGACTAGTGCA